>NC_135774.1:29110065-29151011 GCF_028453695.1 Augochlora pura | reverse complement strand
GTGTAGCTTCGTTTCATCCCCCCATCATAGTGAAACCGTTAAACGAACCGAGAGCGATTGAAAAATTCAACCGCGGATTATCAGCTTCGACGAAGCATCGGAGGACGATATCGATGAGAAGATTCGTTTCATCCACCGTCGGGAAAAATAATGGAAGAAAATCGTCGGAGACGAGAAAATGATAAAAGATTGCGCAAACGATAAGTGAATTAAATTGCCACGAATATTCGTCGTGGGTGCAAGGACTGCTTATTTAGAGCGCGCGTGATTCTTTGTGGTAGACGCCGCGTCGGTTAAGGGGTTGAAGCGGAAGAGGGAAATGACCATCGTGCGTGAAAAAGGTGGCAGTTTTCCCCTAGCGGAGTGAAACGGAACAGCGTTTCGTATGCACCCGGGCGACAGAAAAATGAACTATACGTGTAAGTAACAGGTGCAGTTCTGGCAGAACGCAGCCAGGAAACGTTGGGGTAACCGCGGTATGTCGGGGCGATGAGGGTGCGTTTGCATCGGCCACGCGGAGAAACCGCGGCCGTTTTCGTTGGAAATTGTTTAACGTCGGGAGTAATGTTTACGGTTACGTAACAGGACGCGGTGTAACGGCGTCTCGTTACGTAAGAATTACAATACGCTGCACGCGTCCGCTCTCGAACCTTTGCCGCATCCTTCCGCTCGTACGTAGCCCAAGAAACTTCGACGGTTCGAACGTACGGAACGATATTCGTGTTCGAGCAGACTTTCGATTTTATAACCCGGCACACCCTACCGTAAAACCACGTGCACGCTCCGGAAATCAACGCTCTTCTTAGCTGGGAACAAGCTAACCCTTCGGTTGAACACCGTTCGACCCTACTCGCTTCGCTAAATTTCCTCGCAACTTTCCGGTTGTTCAAGCGAAACCTTCTTCTATGGCTATTGAAATAGTTCTCCATTTTTCTGCATTTTTTGGAGATTTAAGTTCTGTTTAAACTGATGGTTGCCGAGTATTAATTGCGTTATTATAACTGTGTAATAGTTCGAAGAATACTCCTGCGAAATAAGGGACGTTTACGATAACGCGGCGCTTGAATTTAATGTCATACGATGCGCCGTTGCTCGTAAATATCGTGGAACATAGATTGATGCAATATAAATTGATCTGTCTATACTGTTGCGGACAATGATCTACGCGGAGACGTTCACACCGCGCTGCTCCACGAGCTGCTGCGCCGCCGATACTCTATCACGGAGAGATTCGAACGTAAATAAATCCACGGACCCCTCTCTCCGATTTTCTGGTTCACCGAGTTGTAAAAGCTGGAATATTAAAGACGAGACAAACGTAGCCTGCCCGATCGCAAATTGCATGCTCCAATGTTTGGAAGACCTTTTCCACGGACCCCGGTAAAGAGTAGTTGCGCGTAAATTCTCATTTTCGAGGGCTGACATTTATCTAAATATCGAATTCCACGGCGAAAACGTATAATCGCCAGAAACCAGAAAAAGACGTCGACGACACAAAAGTAGTCGGCGTGTCACGATTCCCGGAACACTGACAATAACCGCGTCAGTGTAAACGTACCCTAAGCCGACTGGCAGTAGAGACAGTCGGAGAGAAAGGGAGAGGCGTAGAGAAAGATAAAAAGAGAAAGAGAGACAGAGAGAGAGAGAGAGAGAGAAATCTGGCATGGTTCTCTCGGGCGACTTACCATTCCCTTCGACAGGTATACGTGCGGGAGAATGTGTGCGAGGGACGCAGGAACCATAGAGAAAGAACGACATCTCTCTCTCTCTCTTTCTCCGTAGAGTGAAGAGGAGAGACGAGGCTGTGCAAGAGAGACAGAGAGAAAAATAGTAAAAAAAGAAGCAAACGTTGGTCGCGCGAACGAGAGACAGAGAACTGGAGAGAGTAGAGCCGAAAAGAGAGAGAAACGGCAAGCGAGAGAAAGGGAGAGGGAGAAAGATAGAGGGAGAGAGATAGAGGGAGATAGGGGGACTGGAAGTACAGAGGGAGAAGAGCACGTAGAATATTGCGCGTGCTCGCTGACTCTCGCGTACTATCTGACACCTACCTATGCACAGCGGCTGGAGTCCTGCGACGGGCTGGCGTCCTTTCCGCCGGGATCCTCGTCCTTCCGACCGGTTCTCGCTCGATTACTCATTTATGCGGTCGTTGTACCGCATTCTGTCGCACCACCACTAACTTCTACGCACCCTGACGCACGCACACAGAGACCCGCGCGGGGGTTACGGAACAGCGAGGCACTCAACACACAAGAACACCCTATACGGATCTCTCGTCCTGCCGCGCACAACGTGGTCTCTCTCTCTCTCCGGCGAAACACAGAGAGAGAGATAGAGAGAGAGAGGGAGCGAGAAAAAAACCGTAGAAACAGACAGAGGAGAGACAGAGAGAAAGAGATGGGATGGGTCCGTGGTGACCCACGAGCGTCAACCCGACCAGGAACGCGTTCCGCGTCGCACTGACGGGATCACTCGTGACTCGCGCCGCGCCGAACCAACGCTCTCCGAGGACAACGACTTCCCCTACCAGTCTCGCCTTCGACCCAGCTGTGCGCTACACCCCCTCCCTTCTCTCGCCGTTTTATCAACTATATCGCCCTCTCTATCGCTCGCTCCACCATCCTTGATAACGCTCTCCTCGTTCGACCGGAGAGGTCCTTTCCTCGCGACGCGTCGCGAACCAACGCTTTCCAATACTGCCACGTTCCACCACCATCCCCCTTTGCAACCCTACCACCCACGCGCGGACGACCCCCCACCAACACGTGTAACTTGACCTTAGCCGTCGGTCGAAGGAAAGGTGCGCTCTCCCTCGAAGCGGAAGGGCGATCGAAGGGACCGCGATCAACTTCCTACGCTCTCTACCGCCCCCACCGACAAACGCAACCCTTTTAGGCTACGGAAACGTAGGGGAAGATATCACGGGGCAGCGCATTTCCACCCTCGAACGGCGTGGGCCAGCTGCCCGAAGCGATTCCGAATGCTTGCGCCCTTAATTGCAGAATTTTTCTAGCCTGTTCAGTCTAAATGTCGCTGAGACTAAAGGCCAATACTCAAGAAGAATTTCCAGGATAATCTGATCTTTCTAAAGGTCTTCTGATCGAACAGCTGACCATTAAACCATCGGAAAACCGTGCCAGGTCAATTGTTAACTCGGATACTGGAGGCCTGGGTCAAGGTAGGCCCGAACACAGTGGTTCAAGGGCTATACTTTGACCATCCTTTGTGTCAATTGAATATTTGTTTGTCAATAATGTTGCTGCGATGATTGTGTCGAGACAAAGGATAGCCCAATGTCTGTTCATGTAAATCGTTGATTCTTTTGTGATACTGTCGTTGTATTTCTGTGTCATCTACCTTGTGCCTTTTTTCTCTGTTTCGCAGCGATGATTCAGTGTCTTTGTGGCGATGGAACGTTTTGTTTCTCTTGTGTTGCGGCACTTCGGTAATGGTAAATGTCAAGGACTTGGCATCTTGCTTAAGGAACCTCGATCATTATAATGATGTCTCCTACAATATGATATATTCAGACCTTCAGAATCAAGTAATACTGTTTCTAGAACCAAAGAAATTATTTTCTATAAATATCAAATTTATTTAACTCGATTTGGTTTGGTTACTTAACGAGAACTGTTGTTGCACACTCACATTACGGTTCGGGGATGTTGAAGGAACGAAAAGGAGGGGTCCCGAAATGCCGGGTCGACTGAAACAAAATCAATTTTAAATGTCGCACTATTTCGAAATTGAATTAACATGTTCGGTTTAACTGTCCAATTAATATTTACGGTCTGCTTTAATAAAGATTGATGGACAGTAGGGGGTAATTAAATGTGGTTTCACTGAACTTTTCGTTCTCAAATACAGGATGAACTATGTGCACAGTTAAAACAATATCAAATGTGAATGTCGTGGAGTTTGAAAATTCAATTAAAGTATAAAACCTGCGGTGAAATCAATTTTTGTTGGTTTAAAAAATTAATTGGAGGATTCTGTATCGCAGATGGTAACCGATTATCACGCGGAGAAGGTTGGACCATGTTCAGAAGATGTCGCCTTCGTGCAACAACAGAAATTCAGGTGCAGTTGGGTCTGGCCACCCAGCTGCACCTCAGGTAACGTTATGTGACACGTAAACAACAGGTAGAAAGCGAAGCTATATCTCCTAATAAGTGTTTTGGTTTTAACTAGTTAACTATGGTAATTATGCAGCGCTTACTTAAACACTAATTACTAGACTACGATCTCTAGTTATTTTCAAGTTACTGTTCAACATTGTTTTTCGTGCATACTAATTAAAATCATTGTTTTAGGCTCGTTACTTTCGCGAAGAAGACATAGACGGTACGTATACTTTCTAATTCCAATTTCAACTATGTATAAAAATTCCAGAAATCTTTTTATTATTAAAATCACTCCTTTCTGCAGAATTCAGGGAGTGTTTTTATTTATTTGCAAGAAACGGCCACATAAGAACCCTGGACGAACTCACAATCATCATGAGATCCCTGGGGCTGAGTCCCACTATAGCAGAGTTGAATAAATATTTAAAGGAGAAAGGTATAAAACAATATAAATTAATTAAAAGAACTTACAATGAAGAGAGACTACTAAAACAAAATTTCCAGGTGGGAAGATGTCGTTTGCTGATTTTTTGGAGGTGATGCATCTACAGACTAGGGCAGAGGATCTTCCAAAGGAAGTGATACAGGCCTTTCAGGCTGCAGACATGTCTAGAAATGGTACTATACCTGCCCGGGAAATGGCCCACATGCTGCTTCACTGGGGTGAACGACTGAGTAACAAAGAAGGTAGCACATAATATAGAGAAACAAACAAATCAGCAAAGAAATTCAACTTAATAACTAATATGACTATTTCACAGTGGAGCAAATCTTTCGTGAAGCGAATGTATCCCTGAATGGACACGTGAAATACGAGGACTTCGTGAAGATAGCTTGTGCACCTGTACCTGACTACTACTAAAATACTTTTTTATACGAATAAGATTTTTATAATATACCCAGACATATATTTATAACAAATATTTATAGTAAAGGTACATTATCCTTAAGATTAACACAGAGAAAGTAGTTTATTATTAGACCATACATCTTACCCCTAGGACACTTATACCCAATGGACTTAAAAGTATGCCAAGAGCTCTCTCGATGCGTGTATATTTACAGAATGTACCTCGTTCGTCTTTTATCATATAAAAAAGGAAGAGAGACAATTCTCCGTTTCTAGAAGCAAACCGAAATTGACTCGTTTCGAAGAACCACGCCGACTTTCAACACCTTATCAACGGAGAATTCAATGAGTCATCTGTTACGAATGACGCAGAAATGCGTCAGTTAAGTTGTTAATTGAAATTCCTTAGAGCGAATGTAGGTTGCAAAAAAAGAATAGCATAATAGATACCTATATCTGCTCTACAAGTTCGCAAAGTTTCATAATTTCTTGGATGGAGATTTTTCTCTTGTTGGATGCAAGCGATCGGCGCACCGGCTCCGTCGATAAGGCGTCAACGTTATCCTTAATTAGTCATAGTTTCCGGTCAGCGGCCATTGTCACCGTTCTCTTTAGCAATGTTCGTGGTCGGCGGAGAGCCGCACAAGATGACAGTGGTGCTGATAATGGTCGTCAAGAAAAAAACACAGAGCAGAGCCCGGTCGCTGACTAAAGCGACCTGTTTCCAATCCAGCTCGGTTCTCTCTCTTCGATCCTGCTCGGTCAGCCGTCTCTCGTTTCTCTCTATGGTCGCGTGCACTCTTCCCAGCACCCGGGACCATTGCGCCTCAAGGCCACCCTCTTTCCCGAGATCTGCGGGTTTTTTGTTTCCCTCTAATTTATTGCGAATCAGACGTGGAGAACGTGTTCTTGCGAAGCTCATTGGTAGCTGGGGGACTCACCCAAACTGGGACTGCTGCTATTGCTGTCCTCGCGTTTGCTCATGAACTTGGGCGACGACTGGGACTGCGACACTTCCGGTTTGCAGTGCAGCGGGCAGTTGTTTCTCCTTCGAGGAGGCTCCATCTGCTCCTGAAAAAATTTTTTGGTTGTAGATAATGCAGCAGTTTCATTTGAAGCTCTGCGAGGTTTATTTAACTATACTTTTCTGATGCTAAGGTGGTCCTTGGCTACGGGTGATCTAGGGAGCAAGCTTTCGGAGGAACTGGTAAAACCATCGAAGGAAAAGCAGTCTACCTTGAAGCCAAATACGTTACCGATCTCTTCTCTTCTTGGAAGTTCAGGAAAACCACTCTGGCCAGTTTGTCCAGCACCAAGGACCTGACAATGGTCGGCACCCTGGTGCCCCGTACCCCTCTATGGTGAACGTTCAGCGTGACTACTGCCAGTCCAGATGCGAACGACACCAGACATATGCTGACGCCGTAGTACAGACCTAGGAGAAGACACCATCGACGATTAAACCCTGAATTAACCGGCTCTAATTCGGAGACCCGTGAAATCGTGCCTCGCATAAATTAATTCATCGCTGCAATAACGAAGTTTGCGCGGGGGCCGGGTGTACCCACGCGAGATACTTCTTGAAACCGGGACGATCCCATCGGATGGCTCTCGAACGGGCCACCTGGGAATTTTCAATCAACGCGGTTACGTCAACGGCCCGTGGAAACCCTGTATCGGTTTCGTTTCTCGTTATATCTGGACCCGTGCTCTGCTGATTATTTCGCCGGCAGCTTTCTCCAACAGAGGCGATGCAAATGAAAATATCCGGAGGTGGTTCACGTTCCAATGGATCGAAATAATGGCCACGGTCTATGCAATTGTTCCTTTCACAGACCGCTTTGGGGAACGGTTGTGCGAGGAGGCCAAAAATATATTTCACGTGGCTGACTTATTTCGATTCTTTACGATCCAAAGTAAATCGAGAACCGATAATTCTATGTTTTATTGTAATCATGCTCTTAGTAACTTTGTGAAAAAAACTCGTGCAACGATGCGCTTTGTCTCTAATAAACGCTCTATTTTTAAAAAATTTTGAGAACTTTTTCAAACAAAAATTTGTCTGTAGAAAGAGATAGATTTCAAGGCGCTTTGATCCCAGCTTCTGTACTCACTGATAAGTGGCGTCTTCTCGGTGGGCGGCAGGGTCTCCCGTATGGTCATCAGAAAGACAGTCATCGACAGCAACGCCGAGATCCCGAGGGTGACTTTCTCGCCCGATTCCGACGGCACGTAGAATACCAACAGCGCTGAACAAACCGTCACATAGAACAGATCGGCTGAGAAAGTTTTCCCTTCTCGACCGGCGCGACTCCCTCCCTCGTCCCCCGTTCCCGCCCGCGGAATATCGAACAGGAGGCATTCTCCGAAAAAGTTCGGCGCACGGCGGCGAACGGAGAAATAAAAAAAGAGGGAGCCCGGGTACCACGGGGAAGAAAGTTCCGCATAAATTTCCCTTCCGCGAAAGGACATTCCTACCCGTCTTTCGTTAAACGAGTTTAATCATGAAGGTCTCTGGCCCGTCCCTTCAGATATTACCTTTAAAATATGCCGCCGGTGGTGAGCATCGAAACCGAAAGATAATCGAATTTGATAGCTGCCCGGGTGCAATGTCTGACCCTTGGAGCATAAGGTAGGCGAACGTTTGACCTTTTGCAATAAAATTTCCATGTAGCCGGGGTCCCAGAATTTTTATACACTTTATGGGTATTTTATATGAGAAAATGTGAAATACGCAAGCCCGGGTATTCTCATGATTAAAATATACAACAAATTGAACGTTAAATATTAAAATCACTGTGCAATGAACGCGAGAGAGCAGCTCTGACTAGGCGAGATCATTCCTTTAATCCCAAGGGTCATCCATCACCAAAGTGGCTATTTAGCTGAAAAATTCTATGAACCAAGTATTTCCTTCTTCTTCTTTTTTTTTTCCACCCGCATGCTCGCGATTCGAGAGTTTTTAATGAAATTTCCATCAGGGATACGATAAGGGCACTTGACCCTCTTCGCAAAGAAGATTGCATCTTTCGCGGATATCGCGTGGAGTAGCCCGAGTTTCATAAGAAGAACGACGGTGGGGGGGATGCTCCGCTCGTGATTGTATTATACTTATCGGGCCAACTTCACGGACTCACCGACACCGTTGATGAGTATGCAGGGTAGGATCAAGTTAAACACGTAGAACATCGGACGTCGTCGCAGTCGGATCTCGTAAGTGATGTCGGGGTACGGTTCCGGGCAGCACGAATAGTACTCGACGTTCCTCCGCGCGGAGAAGTCGAGCAGATCGAACTCGCCGTTCGCCTGATAGTTGCTGATGTCCCCTTGCTTGCTTTGTCGCTCCAGCTCGAGCTGAAAACAGATTAAAGAACTCCGGTTAATTGCGTTCCTCTCGAACAATAGCAGACCACGCTGAATAAATTCTCGGAATGACAAATCAGTTCTCGCAATTCTCTCGCTCGAATCCGTGGAACAACGACGTTAAACGAACGGTGTTAAAACGAATCGAGGAGATGGTTCGTCGAGAATCATTTCTGTGGAATGATGGATACGAAAGAGTTGAACTCGACTTCAAAAAAAGGACGCAGAAATCAGCTAATTACGTCGGTAAAAATTCTCGAAATCTAACTACATCGTTCATAGAACGGTGCTTCACGCGAACACGGTCAATTACCGGACGCCTGCGTGGCGCAGGATTAAAAGTGTTAAACCGTCTCCGCGAGTTAGCGCCGGCGGGCACGGGAACCGATTACGTGTCAGCGTGTCGAGCACTATCGTCGAGGACAAGCCGGTGGATAGGTGTCGGACAGGAAAAACGCAGCGGCCGGGAAACCGTGTTTGACGCGACGGGACAGCGGAAATGGGATACTTCTATCCGCCGGACGGATTACCAGCGACGGAAGGACGCTTGCGTTTTACGTGCACGACCGATGTGTTAACGTGGATGGTTTCCGAGAGACCGGACTGAGCAGTTACGAACGTAAAATAAATTGGCGGACGCGTACTGCACCTCTGGCAAAATATTTTTTAACACAATTTTTTCGTATGGAAGAATTCGCAAGGATAATCGCTATTATTTACAGTAGAAGTATAATTGTCCAAATACGTTTGACAAGTTAATAGCTCAGCCTAAGGTACACGCGACACTATATGCGACAATATTTATTGCAAAAATCAGCAGGAAATTAATTTAGCATTGTATGAAATTAAATACTCTATTATTCATACGTTAGTGTTCTTCAGTCTAGCATGAATAATCGTATACTATACATTTAATTCTTCCACCGACGATATAATAACAAAAAGTTTCAATTTCCGTTCTAAACCTTGTCATTTCAGATTTCTGAATAAAGATATATTTTTATGAACCATAAATTGTCACGTATAGTCTTAAAAGAATTATAAGACAAACGGCAGATTAATGTAGTATAAATTATGTACAGGATCGTCGCAGTGGGAAATAATGAAGAACGAGCGGCGCAAGACTTCGCAGATAGATATTTCGGTGGCGCCTAATCCCGGAATCGTATTCCCATCGTTTTAGACGACAAAAACGCAAAATGTATTCAACGTCGGAATAGGAAATGGGAAAAACTCGGTGAAAGGGTGGGCTCCCGGGGCCCTTGCATTCAACTCTTCCCGCATGCGGGATTAAGCTGTTCGATTTGCCCGGGCCATTTTCGCGACTTGCCGAGCCGGTATTTTCGATTTGCGCCTGTTAAGCGTCTCTGGACTTGCGAAAGCTCGGCCTCTTTCCGTGAAATCTGGCTATCCCGGCCCCTCGTCTACCTTCTGGCAGCTTGTACACGTTCCTCGATCGTAAAATTCTTCTGACGCTCTCACTACGTTCGATTCCACCCACTCATTTTCTTGTAGAAATCTTGAAAACAAACCCTATAAAGGGAATTAATGTATAAAGGCAATGTACGTTATTGGTTAGTAAAAAAATTGTTTCAATGAACCCCATTGTACAATTTTCCCTGACTATATTATACATTTTTAAATTATAAAGTATGAGCTTTCCGAAGGGCTCTACCGATCGAGGATTTAAAGCTAACGCATACTGTTGTTTAATGAGGTAGAACTCCACCAATTTTCGGGCGGGAGTTCTCTATATTAATTTCGGAGTCACGGTATTTTACGGTTAAAGTTTTAACGCCAAGTAGTCCGGAGCCCACACGAGTTTGTAGTCGCGCGAGCAGAGACCGCATTGACTGTGAGCCTTTTTAATTCCGTGGATCCGCGCAGGAAGCCAGAGAACGCCGAGATTTTTAAGAGAAGGCGAGCACAATAACGAAGAACCAGGCCTCGATCTAATCCGTGAGCTCGTTCCTCGAGAAATGGAGAGGCAGTCGTCCGATCGCGGGATTTCCCGAGACGGGAAAACGGGAGAAAAAAGTTGGTCACCGCGTCGAGCGTTCAAGGTTCCCCTGGCATATATATATATATATACACACAATATATATATATTATATATATATACATGTATTGTTTATTGTCCGCCGACGTCGGGAACCCATCCTATATATCGCCCCCGCGATTTGCATGCCGTCCCGGGGGAGGAAACTGTTCGGAATCGAGGGCAACAGAGGGACGCGGATGCAGGTCGCACAAGCTGTCCGATTAAATCGCCTAACCGCCGATCAAGAACTTCTGCGCCCCGGCGAATTTGCATGGTGCATCGCGTTCGCAAGAACCGGCGAACTTGCCCGAGTTTCCGCGCCGGCTAACGAATTCAAGAGCGTGACCGGGAACTCTTAGCTCGCGCGACGAAGAATCGCTTCTTAAACGGTATCGGAGGCGGTAAAAAAAATTGGACGAAAGCGCGGAAGAGAAAATTTCCTACCGGCTCCCCACGGCTTAGAGAAAATGAAAATAAAATTTCGAGTGGGTACGATCATGAATTTTAAGTGATTCGACGTGGCTGATCGCGGTCCTGCCGCTGCTGCGAGCGTTGATAAGCTGTACAGAAATTGTCTGACCGATTATGGACGCTTCTACTTGTTACGATAGGGTGGCTGATTAATTCCGATCACCTTTACTTGTTTGGAAAGTATGCCTGATCAATTTTGAAGGCTTCGTAATTTATATTCCATGTTTTGATGCAGCTAATTCTATGGAAATTCCTGTAATCCATGTTCTAGAATCCATTGGAAGTTTTCTGTTCTAGAATCGTGTTCTTCGGTAGTTCCTGGTCTCAGTTAAAAATTGTAACGTAGACCGAGACGTTGCACCCTGTGGATGTCTTACTTGGTAGCCATCGTAGGTCCACGACGCCCACTTCAAGACGCAGCGTTGCTCGTCGAAGGGGAAGAACTCGACGTCGATGTCGCAGCTGCTGCGAAAGATCCCGTGGCTGAGCCACACCACTTCCCCCGTGTGGCTGACGATCACGTTCGTATTGATGACCGCCGAGCTGTATTGCGGATCTGCGCTGTAAACAAAGCGGAGCATATTGGGTAATATTGGGGAGAAGAAATCGAGACGAGTCCTCTCTCGTACAATCGATAACTGTTACTACTTCTCGAATCAATTCTATGGTGCTTAACGACTAATACTCCTTCTCTGTAGATTTTTACAATAACTTCTACAATTATACTCGTAGAATTTATCTACAATCTATGCTCGAACACAGGAAATGCATGAATATAAAATTGTTTCGTAAGACAGTAGAATAATTTTTCTCCCTCTCGAGGTATTTTCTAGAGCTGTAAGAAGGCTCTCCTTGATTCAGCTTTAATTGTCGCCGGTTAGATTGGCAAACAGAATGGCTCAGCGTCTTACTTGTTGTAAAGAATGGTATCGGGCCTCCAGACGCGGTTGTACGGAACGCGGATCACCTGGATACCAGCGAACTCCGAGGCGTTCCATTTTAGATGATGGTCCGTCCATACCTGCGTGACCCAACAGTTCGTCGTCAGTATCTGGTTCTTCTCGTCCTGCGATGAGACAAATCAAACAACTGAGAGAACTGGTCTATATATATATATATACATCCGCCAGAAGCGATCCACCCACTGTTCGAAAGAAATGTACTTTTCCGGGGGCAATTAAAGAGGTCCGCAAAACCGATACGACGCTTTTCAACCTCGTGAACACGATATTTCCTTTGTAACAACACGGAATTCCTGCGAGTGCACTTTACGTCCATCCGATACTTCGTTCCCAAGTAGGAACAGTTGGTGATGAACAGACGCGCCGGCCTTTAAACTTCTCTAAAAGCAAACTCCCAAAGGTCCAACAATTTTGATATATTAAAAATATTAGAAATCTTTCATCGGTTTTATATAGAATATTTCAAGCGCCTTGTGGAAATTAACTGATAGAAAATTGACAAATCGCAACGTTGAAAGTAATGCAACTAATATGCTTATGTATTAATTTTCTTTCTTAAAAAGTGAAACGTGTTGCAGCATCCCGCGAGACATTTGTGTATCCGCTTCTTATTAGCGGCGGGCCGAATACGAGAAATCAGTGCAGTGTCGACTAGTTCCGCGAGAAGAGAGGCGGAGGAGGATACCTGTGTTTGACAAATCGCCGGTTTAAATCGCGGCAACCGAAGCCCGAGGATTCGGTGCGGCGCATCTCCGCGGCCGAGAAAGAATAAGTGTCTTTAGGCGAGTCGCGATGAAAATATGTAGGGTGAAAGATGATTCTCGTTAGGTACACACGAGAGATAAATCTTTCGAAGTTTCCATCGGGCTTACGTGTTCCGACGGCAATTTGTCTTGGGTATTTCCGGTTACCCGACGCTTCACAATCCCACGAGAGAGGATCATATATATATCTATATATATATATATATATACTCTCCCTCCCTCTTTCCCCTCTATTCCTGTCGTCAGGCCGGTGTCCGCGACAGCAAAAAGAAATATATATCTATATCGTAATGAATATAAATCGATATTTAGTCGGGCTGAAACGGCGGCAGTATCGCAGACTGCCGATACTTCCGGCGAAGTGGATGTTAATGCTGGTCCGAGTAGGCTTGACCCGGATATTTCAAAAGTCTCTGATTCGTTCGGGGGAAACGGGCCCCCCACGTGAAATTCTCCCGCCGTTCCTTGTTCGTAGATAGCTCCTTTCATTTTCGATATTATTTCACTTCACCGCGATCCACGGAATACTTTTTCCACTTTCAAAGAGACACCACCGTTCCTCCTCCTCCTCCTGCACCGTTCCCGGGGTTCAAAGGCTCAAGTTCCGTTTGCGCTCGAGCCACTTCGATTCACCGCGAGCGGGAAGCTCATTATTCAAACCGTTCCGGTACAAACGAATTTTTCATGCGGCGAATTCGGATATTTGACGGAACGCCCGCCGACTACGGTGGATTTCCTACCGGCGCGGAATCAGGCGAGTCCCGCGCTGACCTAACCAATTTACAGCAATTTACGAAATTTCCATAAAGCCACCTCTGTCACCCTGGCGTTCGTCCGAAATCGTCGCGGAAAGAGTTTAAGCTAATAATACGGTTCCACGCTCCGATTCAGCTAATTCCGTTTTGTTTTCAAGACATCTATTTTATAATGTTGAATGCTGTGCGATAAGTATTGAATAAAATAAGAACAGAAAAGTAGCGTGCTGTGGAGGACGAGAAACAACGAGCATTTGTGAAAGGAAAATGTACCTTCACTGTACAAGCTTGAAATCCCAATGAATTACGCTTCGCAGTACGTATAAATAGAAAATTACTAAAGAAGACCAGAAGCCTGAGGAATATTTCGAATAGAAAGGACACGGCTGCAAATACTTCTACTCCGTAGAGTACCTTTGATCTCTTAGAATGTAAAGAGATAGAAGTAGCATTAGCTATCGCGAATCTGCATTTTGTTTAAAATTCCTCGCACAAAGAGGACAGTAGTAACTTATTAGATGCAAACGTTATTTCCGTCCCTCTAATTTGGAATTAAATTCTTCAACGACATGAAAAAATATCGAAAAGGTTCTAATCATTTTTATCTCAATAATCCTCGGCGATCCTAAAATAAAGACGAACGAGAATCAGGCGGCTAGCAAGAAGTCGGGGCAACAGTGTATACTCACGACATCGATTATGTGATGAAGGGAGAGGCCGAAGACCACCACGAGGGGCTGAGAAGAGTTCTTGGCTGGTCGGACACCGGCGTCGTATCCATCGAGGAGATGTTTCGTCAGTCTGTACTCGTGTTCATCGCCGAGCCCTGCGAACGGAAAAGCCGTGCTACAATCCCCCAATCGCATTAACAAACCTGTTCGCAGTGTTTACAAGTGCGATACACCGTCCGCGCAGTATAATTTGTCGCATCTCCCGTGGAGCCAGGAAGCTCATTGCGGATAATCGAATCAAACGCGGGCTCAAACACGTCGTCGAATCGGATTACACGCGGTACAATGGTCTCTCTCCGCCGAAATCACGGATCTAATTCCGTTCGTTACATCCGGGCTATCTGTTACAGAGCGTTCGGTATCCTGCACGCCGAAGCGTCGTCCACGGCCGTTCGAGTGGCCATTGTGCCGCGAAACGCGGCCGAAGCCATCCCGCCGGCCAGAGCTCTAATCTTCTCCTTCGGGGTTTCATCTTTTCACGAGGCTA
Source organism: Augochlora pura (assembly GCF_028453695.1). Lineage (NCBI taxonomy): Eukaryota > Metazoa > Arthropoda > Insecta > Hymenoptera > Halictidae > Augochlora > Augochlora pura. The sequence goes on along the minus strand of NC_135774.1, from coordinate 29,136,463 downwards.
ACACAGGCGTCGCGTCGCCTTCGAATCGCTATTAGATAAAGGATCTCTCCGCCGAAAGACAATGGCAAGAATGCCCCCGCCCCACACCCCCGAATGCTCTCGTGTTCTCCGCTAATGAAACGAGGGGGGCCAGGGCGGTTGCGGAAGAGACCTTTGATCTCGGCGATCGATCGCAACCCTCAAAATTACCTCGTGAAACAATCGCGCGATCTCGATGGACTGTTTCCGGATAGATGGAGATCTTTGTCTCCGATATCTGGGCCACTTTACTATACATTTTTGTGGATAGCTACTTCTGCGGCTGAACTGATAAGCATCGATCTTCGTGGAGTGACTCGGAAGAACTTCTCCAGTTTTCGAGGAGAGCGAAAAATGGTAAACGCGACCATATTTCTCCTGGCACGCTTAGAGAGCTTGGTGATCACCTATGGTTGATCTCTGTGAAAATTTTGGATCAGAAGAATCTTACAAATTATGTCAAGATTTGTCAAGTTATGTCAAGACAATGATTTTTCGAGACAAGTTTAGAGGAGTTTCGACGATTCTGTAAACTTGACTGCAGAGATTTCACGAATTTCTGACTCAAATAAGGTGTAATACAAAACTAGCCAACATCAGAAGAATATTAACAATATCGACACATTATAACTATTCCCTATTGTTGCTTTCTATTTTGTATAAAGTTTCGCGATCTAGTCTTTACTTCTTTAATTGATCTGTTGGCAAAAGCTTGTGATTAAAAGTAGTGTTCCGTCTCGCAGTTTTACGAAGCTGATCTAGCATTGTTCAGTGAATGGAGCATCAACGAATGCCTCGGATTCTACTTTTCATCTGAACGTTGTAAAGCGTTCAGATAAGAGTTAGTAGCAATCCCTTGTTCGGATCGCTGTTTTAAGAAAACAGAGCGATACAACTTATCTGAGACAACCGTCTGCGGCTGGCAATCGTAATTACCTCGATAATGGGACGATCTAACGCGCGATACGTCTTCTAAATAGCCATCCGTCGAACGTTTCAAGGGATCGTGGTCCGGAAAGGTGGGTGGTCACGCGATAGGTCCAGGGAGATCTCTCCCCAAACCCTGTTAATTCCGATCGTTAAATCTACGTCAGCGTCGCGGTATAGCGGGCTCGTGTCGGTGTGCGGAGGCGTTTCGATGTCCTGGTCAACCTTACAGCGTTTTCCCGATGTCCTAAAAACCGAGAAATAGTTGGAATTGAAAAGTATCGAGAACAAACGAGCGTCGGCCGGCCCCGGCGAAAACGGTTCTAATGCATTTTTCACCTGGCTGGACGGATGCGGTCGGCGCAAGAAAATCGCTTCTCGCGTGTTCTACGCCGTAGAAATCCGCTTTCCGCCGGACGGTTCGCGGGGGAATCGTTCATCGCGAGATCGTCTCGAGTGAAAATGAGCACTTTTATCGCTCGAAAACACTCGATCGACGGGCCGGAATCGGGCAGTCCGAAGAACGGCCGGGAAGAGAGCGCGAAAAACCGGGAATCCCATTCGGCGTTACGGCGTTTTCCAGCGGCCAGTTTCGCATTCGGGGCAATCGGAGCGCGAGGTTCTTCCACCGTTGAAAATTTCGCGTTCCACTCCGCTTTCCGCGCCCGCGTTCCCAACGCGTCCGATTTCACTCTAGAAAATCGTGACAATCCGCCGACGAGAATAAAACACCAATACGCTGTGCTCCTTTAATCGGTGAACACACCGCCGCACGGTCTCCCCCGAATATACTCGTTTCAACGTAGCCTACGAATTTTGCGATTCGACGGAAAAAGTTGTCAGCAAAATTCTCGCAGAAGCTGGAAATCCAGTTAGCTACTTCGCCGGTTTACCGTCGCGGACCGATTGTTACACCGACGCTTATTGTTGAAAACTTTATCATTCGCCGGCGGAGTAACAAGGCTACGCTAATTAACGTTGTCGATAAACCTCGTCGTCGAAGTTAGGTAGCCGAGTTCCCGTGGAATTTTGATTTTATAATGAATCGCTCCGGGAAAACAATAGCCCGCGCGGCCTGGTCATGGGCATGCAAATAAAATGTTTAAAAACAGCTTGTATATACACGGGGCCATTTTGCTTTGCAAACAACGAATGGAATAAACGAAACTTGCAAAGCCTAAGGCCGATCCGTTTTTCGTGCCCCGGGCTTTTGTTTCCCGTTATTGGAATTCCATCAAGAGTTCTCGTTTGTGTTTGAATCGGTTGCTAAATAAAAATCGAGAGGATGCATATCACAGGGCCGCGTTAACGAGCAGCATTATTAAAAAAGCTAACAAGGGGATCGGTGGAGGGACGGCGGATGAAAGCGCTAAAGGAAGATCCGTCCGATAGAGTCGGGGCCACTCGAGCCTCGAGTTTGACAACAGCCGGGGCTGGAGTGTCCCTGAACCCTGGTTGCATTCGGAATGCAACGCCGGGGAAACTCCTGAATCGGTCATCGATGCGATCGATGGGACGATACGCGGCCGAAATGCACAACGCTCTTCATTCTTGCGGACACACGCGGGGCTGTCGCATAAACGCGCGATCGGGCTCTCTTTCATCCGCGAAAGCTCTTCGGGATGCTATCCCCGACCGCCGGAATAGAACCGAGCCACCACCACCACCCCACCCCTCCCCCGCGTCGAATCGAGATATCTGTCGGATTTTCCAGGAAAATCCCGCGGATTCCTAATGGCGTTTCGTGTTCCGCTGATATTTCTTCCCGTTGCTTTCAGCGCGTTTAAGTTCCCCGGGTTTCCTAGTTTCGTCCGCGTACGGAAGCGTTTTTCTTTGCCGGCTTTATCGCGGCTTGTTTCTTCCACGTTCGGACCGCTGCGGTTCATCGATGTTGCGGGAAATGCGTTTTAGATGAGGGGTTGATGAGGTAAATTGGAAGACAGAGAGGAGGACCATGGGCCGACCGGGTCCTTGCCATGCGTGGAATGTCGTCCATGAGGACAAAGGGAAAGGGCTGAAAAATGGCAACAGAGATGAAAATATCGTCGAATAAAAAGAAGGTATATTATGGGATTTATAGGTGCCTGATACCTTTATCCTTGCTAATGTTCTTTCATAGATCCTATAATTTCTCAGCAAAGCCTGCAATCTTCATACACAATTTTTACGAGCCCAGCAACTTTTCCGTAAATCCCTGCGGAAGTTACAATTTTCTACAACATTTATAAATCTTGTAACATCTTCTAGCGTCGCCTTATAATTTTTCTGAAGCCTTACAGTAGCTCCAAAAATGTCTACAATTTTTCTGCGAGGTCTACAACCTTCATAGGTCTTGCAATATTTTTTAACAAGCCTCAGTCATTTTTTTAAAAGCATATCGTGTCTTTGAAAAATCTTATAATTTTTTTCCCGAAGCCTATCAACTTTAAACGTCCTATTGTATATTTTAGCAAGCTTCTATAATTTTTCTGTGATCCTATAGCGTATTTCGAAGTATATAAAATTTTGTCCCGCAACAGTTACAGGTCCTATAATTGCGGCGCGGATTCCGGCAGTTATCAGAGGACTCGAAACTTTTTCGCAGCCACCTAAAATTCCGGGGCCCCCTCGGAGACAGCTTAATCCGCCTAATGGAGAAGACGAGCTAAGGGTGTTTAACTTTCGCCGAAGTTTTCGAACTAACTCGACGGATCTTCCGGCGATCGGTAATTCCCTCCGTTTAACCGATAATTTCGACGTTGCGGCGTAAACAAACAGATCGATCCTGCGGGGCTCGACGCACTCCGACGGACTTCGGGAATTTCTGGGGGCTGGTATGCAAATCCCGACGATGTACCTGTCGCGAATTAGGGGTCGAGACGGCTCCCGCCCTCGCCGCGGACGTCTGCAAACGTTTACACCGCAGGGCCAAGGTAAACGTTCGATAACAAACTTCTGTGACCCTTATCGAACACCGAGAAACTATCCGACCAGTCTCTACGGTTTCACCTTACTATTTTTCTTTGCTACCTGCAATTTTATGAAAATTATTTCGAGACGATTATTGCAGAATAATTCTCTTCCTAGATTACAAAATACAAAATCGCCAAACTTAGTCTATCTATCTTACAAAAATTTCAATACAGAGCATTGTGCAGAATTTAGCGGCCTCTAAATTAATTTGCAAGTAGAAAGTTTGAAGAGAGACAATCCCAATAAAGTAACTACATTAATCGTGCAAAAATTTCGACGCGGCGGCACGCGAGGAATTTAATAATGTCTAAATTAATCTGCCAGTCGAAAGCGAGAAAAGTAACGCGAGTCTCCCAGGATTGATGGTCCTGGATGTATTACGGTGCTACATCATTATGCGAGTATACGAGCCGATATTTGCATTCTGCAAGCTTTTACCCCGCGCCTCGGTACTTCCGAATTAGTGGCGAGGAATTACGTTTCATCCGAGGCAGATTAAACGTCCGCCGCGGAAAATATTCATGAGGCGGAACGATTGGTATCGCCGAAGATTTAAGGATTTCTGGATCGAACGGTGGTGTCCGGGGGGGTGTAGACACCGGTGTCCGCTCGCAGGCGGGAAAGTTTTTCGAAGAAACTCGATTGACCACGAAGCCACCGCCGCCGCGGAAATCCTGCTGCGAGTAAATCCAATTACCGAATAGACAGAAGAAATTGGCCTTAATCGTCGCCAGGCCGGCGTCCTTAATCGACGTTTTACCTCGACGATCGGCAACTCGATCTCTCTGGGGCTACGCATCGCGATCGAATCTCGTAACCGATCGCGCGGATTGAAACGGCACCGCCCTGCCTTCGAGCAAACTTAATGTGGTTCAGGTCGGTATTTAACGACTCGAATTTTGCGGTGGATTGTTCGGCGATGGAACACACTACTCGCAGTCGATCGATTTAATTGACAAATAAACGTGTTTCGCGGATACCTAAACGCGAGGTGCGTGGACACACGTGATAAATAGACGTAGAAATCTCAACCCACTGTGATGGACAATTTGACGGAAATTCGCTTGAATTTCGTAGCAAACTCATAAACACGTACAGGTATTAATCGCACTGGTTGTAATATCTAGGAGAAGTTGCGTGAACTTCTTACTCTGTTTTTAGTTGCACGAGATAAAATTGTTTTACAAATTATCACTGTCTCTTTTAATCGCTAATTTAACACTGTTTATGATTTCATTAAAATCAAGCGAACCGATGAAGGAGAGAAATGTGAATAAAAGCGCGAACATTTTTAATTTGAGATCTTTGAAAGAAAATTGTTAACTTCTGCAGCTTCTTTGCAAAAAATTCTATTGGTGTTCAAAATTAATAAGAAGACTGTGTACTAGTTAATAAAATTAATCAATTTGTAAAACAAATGGTCAAAATAAAAATAACGCGAACGAGTAGTTACGGTCAGGACGAAAGCACAGAGTAAAAAGTGTGGAAACGTTGAGGGATGAAGACTCACCGCAACCGAAAGTGATGGCCAAAACTCCGTAATGAAAGAACAGGGCCAAAGGCGACATGGAATTGATGGACCACTTAAACGCGAGACCGCCTGTCCTCGACTGGTGTCCAATGCTTTTCAACCACCGTGCAATTTCGACCCTGAATCCCGCGCTACCCCTACCACAACGCGTCCATTCCCAAGGAAATTCGCGCAGGCGTTTCAAACAATGCAGACACGAATGTTAAACAAACTAACCGGTTCCGACCCTCTTCTGTCTAGTCCTGTACGTTCGATAGTAAACCGATCGACGCTCGATTAACCGCAACAATGATAATTAACACGACTGCGGTCTGCCATGAAATATTTATTTTCCGGTTAGGCGAGAACCTCGAATAACCAATGGATCCGTCTTCGATGTTTCTTTTCGATATTTACTTTCGGGTGACAGCTAAAAAAATAAAATAAAAATTCGTAATTAAAAAATAACAAGATAATACGTCCGCGACGAGACATTAATTGAATTTTAAATAGTTGTATTTTTTTTCTTGAATTATCTTAAACTTTATACAATTTCTTTCAAACATCGATTGCTGTCCTTTTGAGAAAAAGAACTGAATTGTATAAACTTTAAAAAAATAAAAAAAAAAATATACAAGCTCAAAGTGATTTAGTTTCGAACAATTAAAAATTCATTTCATGAAACAGTACCTAATAGCTTGAACCTGTCTAGCATTCTACTGTTTCGACAGTCTCCTGTCACTATGCAACATCCAAATTGACAAGTAACCCCCCGTTCACATCTTCTGAAATCTGCCACTTCGAAAAATTCTCAGAAAGGTTCACACAAGCATTTATCTCAAGGCCAGGATCTACGCGAATCCTTTTCGCGATCCTTGATGACTCCGGTGCAATGACATCGCGCGTCTCCGGCTCTGTAAAATGGATAAAAAGGGTAGTCAATGCATAAAGTGCGAAGGGGACGTGGTTCTGGACACTGGTCACTGCCCAAAATGTTCGACCTCGCTCAGGTTTTTGAAGAAATCTGGTCCGGTGTTGGTTAAGCCGCGACCGGAGCCCGTAAAGGTGTCCGTGACACCCCCGGAAGTAGGGTATGTAATGCAGATGATCTCCATAGCAGTTAGGCCCGATAAAATATACGAGGTTAGTCATTGAATCGTGAAATTAATTTTTTGAACGGTTGGCTAGCTAGGGTTGAACAACTATGAAACTAATTTTTTTTCTCAGGCAAGAATGTTGCTGGCGCCGGATGTGGACATGTCAACCATCAAGATCACCGTAAAGGGTAACAACCTTCGCGTAAACGCTTGCAAGCCGCTGAACAACCAGCTGGCTAGCCAACTTCCGGAGATCAGCGAGAAGTCGGTTCTCGGTGAACTGGTTAAACGGACCATGAAACACTGCGAGAACCTGCTGATCCCGGACGACATAGACGGCGAGAAGGTTCGCGCTGTCGTGGACAACAAGAACAGAATGCTGGTTCTCACGGCGCCTTGGTTAAAACCTAGCAGAGCTAGGAAAAAGATAATTGCGAAAAGCTGAAGACTCGTCGTAATTCCGCGTGAAGCTGTCGGTGATAGAGACACGACGGAGAAACAAATGAACGCCAGCTGTCAAGATTAGGAGCTTCAACATTCGACATGGTTTTTCTGTAACACTTTTCTCTCGATCGTAAATTGGACTGTGTTGCTATGGACAATTTGCCGCCGCATTGTCTCGAGAACGCGACTACCTTGAAGCAGAACGATTACATAAACTTTGACATGGCATCGAACGGAGTTAAGACGAGCCTGAAGTTCCACAAAGCTCCGAATTTTTACATCATTGACAATAAAGAGTGCTACGCTGTACGTTCGCCTAACAAATTATTTTCCTTTACCGTCGCGATACAATATCGTTATTCTAATTATAGGCAGAGATGAAGATGGAGGGTTTAAAGGTGGGAGCGGCCGCTCTGGCTACCGAGAACACGCTGAACATAAAATTGCACAGTTCGCAGGACTGGTCGTGTGTCAGGAACTTGAATTTTCAGATGCCGCCGGAGGCGAACACAAGGAAAGTGTCGGTGGAAGTGCTCAACGACAATATCATCGTGCGCGCTCCGCTTAGGAAAAAATAATCAATGACGCGGGTGTATTTCCGGTTTACATTGTGTCCTCGTCGCAGGTGATTGAGATCAATTACAAGGCTGTCATCCTACGGTTGTCTTCCCATCTTTTATTCAAAACAAATAAAGCTCGGGGGTCAACAACGAGTCGCCGATAAAAACTTTTTACTTCTTGGGCTCCTCTGCGGGCTTTGCAGCCTTCGGATCCTTCGCGGCTTTCGTAGCCTTCGGGGCTTTTGGATCCTTCGGGGTCGTTTTCTTCGGATCCTTCACGGCTTTCTTCGGAGCCTTCGAGGCTTTCGTAGTCTTCGAAGTTTTTGCCGGCTTAGCTGCGGTTGCTGATGTTTTTGCGGTCGCTAGCTTCTTCGGTTTGGCTGCCTTGACAGTCAACATCTGTTTCCTGCGCCTTTCTTGTAGCACCTTCGATTTGACGGACGGGGTGCTCTTTGGAAGCTTGATCTGTATGTAAGAAACGTTTATATTAACCAAGCTCAGCATTGAATTCAGGCAGTAGAAAATGATACATACGCCACGCTTCTCGGCCAGGATAATGTCTCTCTCTTGTTGACGTCTCTTCGCTGTCAAAATCGCAGCGCGTTTCAGCACAGCGGCGTATGGGTTCAGACGCAACATTGCACGGGTGTTGGACAATGGGTTCAGTTTCTTCACGCTGCGCACCACCCTCTTCCTGTAAATGGAAATTATGTATCGTTAGATTTCATGTTGTGTGCATGTATTGTTACCTAAAAGAAATTATGGGGATAATCAGTATTTGAAATAATATTATCACTGTCAGTCAGTAACACGGACCAAATAATTTCATCATCTAGGAGTTCTAAATAAAATACAAATTGTTAATATATAAAACACGTGCCTTGGTGCTCTCAGGACTTTGCGAATTTCGTCGGCTTTCAGGAGTCTGGCCAAATCTGTGTTTGCCATCTTGGGGAATGGCAAGTTGTAGTCAGCTTTCAATTGCGATTCTTTACGCCAAGTTCCGTAAAGAGCGTCCAGCTTGTCGAAAGCGCCCTTTGTCCAGATTACGAAGCGTCCAACATGGCCACCGGGGGCTAGTTTCAGAAGGTTCACTTTGTTGATGTTCATGAGGTCGATGCCAGGAATGTTGCGGAACGCCTTACGAATACCCTAATGGCGAACAGATTATTAGTTAAATGAACTATAGGTGGAACTGTTTGTTTCCATAATTGATTAGTACCTTGTCTTCACCGTACACGATCAGAGGCCCACGACGTTGAATGCGTCTGCGGTTACGCATTTTACCCTTACCAGCACGGAAACGTTGAGATTTGTATACCTATAAGCAAAAGGAAAGTTATTTCCTTGTACATCGATATAGTCTATTCATTATGCTTTTGTTTGGTCATCGATACCCCATTCTAGCGAGTTAACTAACTAGTCAAGAACGCCTGACAACCATATTTCTCTAGCACCTCATGGAGCATCCAATTTAAACGTATTTTAAAAAGGATGCGGACATTATACAGTGCAACATGTAACGAGCTAGTGTGGTGATACACTCACCTTCTGGATGTCATTCCATGCCTTCATACGTCTCAAGAAAATAACTGCCTGTTTGGTTTTGTTATATTCTTGGATTTTATCAGAAACTACCAAGGGGAATTCAGGGACTTCTTGGATCATGTGACCTGCAAATAAATATTAATATAACACTGTTGTCCTAGATCGAGAGAACACAATTGATCATTTTGTAAAAACATTCAGTCAAATGCTATGAGTATAATCAGTGAACAATCAGCAACACGGACCAGCAATTCATCATGAAAATAAATACATACAACGCGATAAGTTGATGCTGTGACTTAACGCTCACCCTTAGATTGTACCAAAGCTGGTACACCAGATGCAGCAATGGAAGAAACCAGAGCGTATCTCTTCTGGTTAACATTAATTTTACGGTGCCAACGTCTCCAAGGTTTGGTAGGGGCAAACATGCGACCACCTCTACACATGTTACCAAAGGCACCCTGGCCAGAACGGTGAGTACCACCACCACGAACACGGGGGATACGTGCTACAGCACGTCCAGTACCCCATGACTCGGCAGAGGTTTGGTGACCTAATAAAAGAAACCTATATTTAATAATTCTGTAATTAGTTCGTTAAGAAAAACAATTCGTAGTAGAAGAACTTAATACAGCTGACATTATAGCACAGTAGAACCACATTTAATGCAATACAAAAATTTCTTAAGAAACAAAATTCTCAGGAGAAAATTAAAAATAATTTTGAATTATTTGCTGGGAATATTTTGATTGCGTTATATGAAGTTCCATCTATATTGTCCTAATTTGTTAATAGACCACTAACCGGCTTCCTTGGATACACAATAAGGTTGTCTGCTGTTCTTTGAGACTTGTTGGTGAACGAAATTTACAATATCTGGTCGAATTGGAGCTTTGAAAACGGCCGGCAAGGAGATCGTATCTCCCGAGGGCTCATTTTTGTCGGTCCAGACCGTAACAAGCGGTCGGGCCGTTGATAAAGACTGTAAAATTAAAATAAAAATTACATTCGTCAAATTACAACGGTAAACTGAATAGTAAACTACAGATAAAATATTGGTATGAATGAAAGAGAATAGGAGGAGTCAGTGACACGGCACATGGCGGACTAACGAACCAAACCGTCGAAACGCGGATCAACAAATCTTCAAACGAATTTCGAACAATGTAGCTTTAATGAATAATAAGAAGAAAAAAAAAAGATTTAAAAAACAATAGAACAAGCATTAGCGTCGAGCATGAACAGTTTATACACTAAAAATTATCTATCACACGTGGTCAACAATGCGGCGGATGCTACGGTTTCAAGTTTGTAGAAATAATTCGAGGAAACGTAATTGTTTCTCGAGAAAATTGTATTGATCGGTAAAAACAAGGTGAAAATACAATGTTTGTAAAATTTCTTACCATTTTATATTATTATTTTTAAAATTACTGAGCTGTGCCCGTGACGACGTCTAGCTTTCACGTCTTCCATTAAGTTAAAGGAAGATGGACGCGAACGGAAACGACACGCAAGCCTCGCGCATACTCAGAACGATGCGCATGCTCAGAACGAGAATGCCTGGAAAGCACCGTTCACAAATATGCCTTAAGCCTAACCGCTATTTTCATGAAAGGAAAATCATTAAAATTTAAATACGTATAAGATGAATAATTCTGTACAAATTATTATTATACCATTGTCGAACAAATTTCAAGCTATTGCGTCTTTATCTCTCTTTATTATTCATCAGATTTTTATTACACAACATCGATGCAGTAGATTGTTCTGAAAATTCTATATCCTCGGTTTAGTATACCATGTTTTATCTTGGCAACGACTAATGTTTTTCGACAAATCTACGTTCTGCAAGTGTTCTGTTGGTCGATTGAGTTATTATTATATACTAATATAGGTGAAAATTTTTTTAATTTATTTTTAATTTTCTATAACTAATTTTTAACAAATAAATTCGATAATTTTGGTTTTTTAATCAATAGTAATACTTTATATTAGTTATAGCTATAACAACGCCGCTGGTGGAGAAACAGTGAAGTTTGTATAGAGGTCCGCGCAGCGCCAATTGGTACGGTGGTAAAAAGCTCTTACATAACCTGACCAACATCGACTGTTAGTTATTTGATCAGTAGTTTGAGCATTTGCCACTGTACCAATTGGCGTTGTACGGACCTCGATCTGAACTTCATCATTTCTCCGCCAGAGGTACTACTACTGTTAACACTTGTGGAACGCAGATTCGCCAAAATATTAATTATTGTCAAATTAGGGCACGAAATAATAAACCAAGTGCCCAGAATTGTTCTAAACAAACTATTGCGTCCATATCTTGCGAACATTTTTATGTAAGGTTAGGCTACGCAGTTTACCACAAACACAACATTTATACTGTACATTATATTGTACGAACCTTCGAATAAAGAAGAAAGCGAATGAATTACGTTTGACAATGTCGTCGTTTGTTTTGTTCTGTAACGTTCGCATTTCAGCTTATTCTTTACGAAACAATTGTTTTGACATATACAGATCTACTAAATAAATTTCTTTAAAAACGTCTACAGATTAATAATTATTGATGAGACAGAACGAGTTGAAGGGATCCCAATGTTTACGTGCTTTAGCAAAATATTAAAATGAAAACTCATATAAGGTACGTTTGCGAACGCCTCTCCGAGAGCTGTACGTTATTTTAGAAACAAAGAAAGAGCTCCTAGATCGAGACAATGCATTTGCAATTGCAATAGGCAGCGCTCGCAGGCGTGAATTCAAAACGACCTGAGTTACTTGGCAACAGGTGGATTTAAACCGATGCACTCGGCTGCGCATTGCGATGCGCTATTAAGGAAGAACAATTAACGAGTTCATTTAACCTGGATGCGTTGTTCCGCGGGCTCTATTAACCGACTCTCCGCGAGCCGGGGCCCCCAGGAATCCCCGTTTCCCGTGGTATCCGAACGAAAAGCCGCACGTGTTTCATCTTCCTCTTTTTTTCTCGCCGACATTCCTACGGTTCTTCAGGTGAGTCGCGAGACCGGTGGAATGGTTTCGCGGCCCTCGGCAATCTATCCATCGCAATTTTACCGTAATCGCTGCTGTGCGAGTGATACATGAACTGAAAGTCGATCCGCGAAATATGTACACGGCGACAAATATATATGTACATATACATATCGTGTACAGCGAAAAACATACTTAGAGCCTTACGGACCCGATCTGTCGGAAAATTGCACTTTGGCAAGGTTAACCTGACAACAGCGACACCGACGAAACGCAGAAGAACCGCCGGAAAATTGTCATTTGAAGTCCGTCGCGACTAATTGGCAAGCCGGTCGAAAAATCCGCTGTGAAATGTTAATTCGTCGCGTCAGCTGTAACTTTGTGGGAAATCGCTTTAATTGAACGGGCACGTTAATAACTGTGAAGTAAGTTGCAAAATTGCCACGGAATGCCCCCGCGAGGGGGCATCCCCATTAGAAAAACCGCGTCGTCCGCGAGTTAAGTGGCACCGATTCCACGGAGAACCGGGCCGAGTCAAACGGTTTCTAAGGGTGATTATTAGTAATTATAGGCGAACTTCGAAAAATTTGTCCCGAGCCTGTTGACGATTCATCCTACCGTCCGTTCGGGCCGGCATTCCAGCCGTTTTTCCCGCGGTTCGTGAGCACGACGAAACGTCGGTTACGCGAGCATCGGCGATCCATCGTCTGGCAATTTCGCGGCCGATCGCAGACGTACGAGCGGCGCCGTATAAGCGGGAAACGATCAGCGAGACACACGAGGGGGGAAAAAAGGAAAATCTCGGGTGGCTCGGAACTTTCCTACCGGACGGGGTTCTTGCAAAATGCTGCGGATGCCCGGGACGCTCGTCGCGGCAACGAGCAAATATTATTGCCGGGAATCGCGATATTTTGCGACGAACCGCGGTCTTAGTCAAAGCAGATTTCGTGGGAACGGGGCATAGGGAATTCTAGGGAAAAGAACTCTGAACGCGACGTTTTTCTCGGGTCGTTACCGTTGCTTTTTGTTGGAGCTTCTTGCGAGATTCGTGTGTCACGAAATTTTTTTGGCTGATGGCACAGTTTTAGGAGTTTGTGACATTTCTTTCTTTTGCTTTTGTTTTTAAATGAGATTTAGAATAGCATCGACTTTTTTAGTGATATTCTGAGTTTCTTTTTTGTAAAATGACATAACCTCACATAACCTGACATTTCTTTCTTTTGCTGTTCTTTTGTTCATTTTTGTTAGAATTTGTTGGACGATTTTTTAGAGGCTAAATTATCATTCCCTCGATCTATGTAAGGTAATTGTTGTTGTTTTATCGGGGTCGACGTATCCGTAATCCCCGCGCTCTGACTGGCCCGACACGTTTCCTTTCTTCAACCGGTCCTATAGCCACCCGGAATTTATTCGATCTCGGGAGCTCATGCATTTTGATTCCCGGGTCTCCGGCGACTTTTTACTTCCGCGCCGTAGTTTCACCGGATTCCTGGAAACTTTATCTAGGATAACGAGTGAGAATCGATAGTCGTTGCATCAATCGTCTCGGCAGTCGACCCGGTTTGTCTTCCGTTCACCGTTTTCGCTCGTGCGAACCACCACCAACTTCTTCAACAATTCGCGGCTAATAAAACGGACAAAAAACAGATGTGCAAGAAGCACGTTCTTTTCAAATCGATTACCGAACACGAAATCTATTCGACAGAATGGAAATTACGACCACCGATCACCGACTAAAAATTACGCTTTCCCGTTTCAGACTAGCACGCGTCGATCGGCGAGCATGGACGTCCCATTAGCAGCGAAAGAGAAAAAATGGACGAAACAAGAAGAAAGGAGGAACGTCGGAGCGGCAGAAGGCACGAGCGAGGCTTGAACGAGAGAAGACAACACGTGTGCCCGTTGCGTCGCCGTCCTCCTCCAACACGGAGGGTACGCCGGAACCGAAGAAAAACCGTCGCGTCTCGAGGACAGTATCGACTCGCCCGGAATTCGAGTGGCCCTCTTCCGATCGTCGTGCATTTCGTTCGCAACGGATAAACGGTTTTCGAATTCCGCCGGCGAAGTGGCCGGCTCTTGTCTAGCTGCTTCCTCGAGTGCCTACGCGCATTCTTCGGGGTGCCGACAGTCGCGCGCGAACTTTCCTCTTCGTGGATATAAATGAGCCGCGCGTTCCGGCACGCTGGAGGCCCTCTCCTTTTCGTCTTTTTCCGGTGTAAATCGAGAGGAAGGCTCCTCCTTTTGGAACATGGAGAGATCCGTGATCTAGAAATTCGATGCCACTGTTTTTCTTGATATTCTTTTAGACGTAATGTTGCTCTATAGGGTGATTTAGATTGGAAGACTGTTCGTTTGAAATATTTAATTATGAATTTATTGTTTGATTCGTTTAAATGCGATTTTTATTTTTTATATGGATTTTTTATTATAGATTTTATTATAGATTTAGTGTGTGAATGATTTTAATGTGAAGTTACTGCGTGAACGATTTTAATGTCAAGTTATTGCGTAAACGATTTTTTAATGTGAACGATTATAATATGAATTTCGAACTTCTTGCTCAAACAATTTGTATATAAATTTCTTATTTGAACAATTTAAACAGGTACATATTGTTTGAGTAATGTAAATATAATTTTAACATTCAACCGAGCTTCGCTAGGAGAAAATTGTATAAAATCGTCATCGGTTCGCATGACCAACACGGCCTTTCGATAAACGATTATCAGATAACGTCTGCTAGTAAACGCTCGGTAAAAATCGTCGAAACCGGGAGTTCCATTCGCCCTCTAACGGTCCCCTAAAACGGTAACAGAAACCCGGTCAGCGTAACAGGTTCCGATCAACCGATAAAATCCGTTCGCGTTCAGATAGCGTTATCGGTTTCCGCGGGTGTCGATTCCTTTTCGTTTACATAAGCCGAGCGCCGAAGGAAAAGATCGCGCGTTCGATTTCGTCGGCCACGATCGAGCTGAACCGGTCCCCGGGTTCCGCGTTCCCGGTCGTTAGCATCGCGCGCTCCGTGGAATCGCGGCGGATCGTTAGTCGACTTTTCATCGTGCGTTCTCCAAAGCTCCCGGGCGCGCGGCTGTTGCGGTCTCTCATTAAGGACGTTTGTCAGTCACCTCTCACGTCGACCATCCCTTCCCCCCGTCATTTTCCAAAGACTATTCTTGCGCCCTCATTATGTTTCCGTCGTCGGTGTAGACCGGCTAAAAGGAGCAGAATGGCTCCGTGGCACCGCGACTTACTGCTGGGAACAACGACCCCTTCCAGCCGTTTGTTTGTTCTCGGAGAGACCACCGGTGCCGGTGGATAACGAGGACAAAAGAGATTAAGGCGGACCAGCTACCCGGCTCTGGATGTTAATTAGCATCGTGATCTCGGGGCGCCGAGAGCGTCTACGAGCTTCTCTGGGAACTTTTACGCGTTCGCTGATACCGTGGAACAGAGCTTGCTTTGCATTGGAGATTGTAATTGGCGAGGGGATTGTTGTTCACTCGTGTGCGTCTGTAACAGGAATTTGTTCACATGGAGAGCTATCTCGAGGGTGAAAATTCGACTGTGGATAGTGTTTGGTCGGGGCGTTTAATTTTGTATTAAAAAGATAGCATCGATAAGGGAAGATAATCTTTTATATTTGTGATTAGTGCAGTGGTTCAGATGTTGATTATTTAGAGAAGAAACGTGGTTCGTTTGAGCAGCTAGACTCGATCGAAGCTCAAAAGGACTTCATAGTCGACGTACCATAACCCCCTTCATCCTTCGATCCCTCTTCGAAGGCTGAAAAAAGGAAGCGGAGTTAATGTCGCGAGGCTGCACGCTAGACGGTTTGTCTGTGCAAGACCCTTGTCCCGTCTGCCCTTCAGGTTTGAATTTAGACGGTCCTGGATTCCGGGAAAGGCCCTGTTCCTCGTCCGACTCCATGAAATCATCGTTTCTTCTTCTTCCTCTCCTTCTTTCCTCTGGCCGCTCTGTTCTAGACTTTTTACCGACGCCGAAATAGCTGGAACTTATTAATCGGAAATTGCTTGCAACCCACTGTGCATCTGCGACACGCCTGTCGAGAGGGCTCGTCTAATTTCGAATAGAACTGCCGTCGAAGTCGAAAGCAAAAACAAACAGATTTTTACGTAATTTTATTTAATTGTAATTCGTTCGGTTTCGGTGGGATATTTTTGGATATTTTATTTCATCCTGCACGGTGCAGAAGTATATAAATATCGCTTGCCAATTTTATAAATTTTTATAAATTTTTATAAATATAAATTTTATAGTTTACTTCTCGAAATAGTTTTAATCACAGTAAAAACTGTTTTCTTAATTGTAAATGGAAAAGGACACTCGTCAATTTTTCCTTAATGCCAGCGCCATTTTATTTTATTTCTGAAATATTTTAAATTGTCCCCGCGCTCGCGTCTCTTTGGAAATAAATCGCAGAGGGGTTGAAGAACGACGCTTTTCGTTTAACATGGTAAAACCGAGCGCGTAGACGCCGGATAATGAGAAGTGGGGGAGCAATCTCGGAACAGAGGGCCGATGAAAAGAAAAATAGCTGGGCAATCGTTTCCAACCCTCCGCGAGTGCCGGCTTAAATATAACCCAAGGGGTACAGAGAAATTTTTGTTGGCAGCGTGTGGATTTCAAGCTGGCGTGAATCTTAATTAGCAACGCCGTCGTGTGAAAATTGAGCGGCGGTTAATTTCCTTTTCTCCGCGGCGGACGGAAATAGTTGGGGCACTCGTTCCGAAGACTTTCGACGAGAATTCCGAGGCCGGAGGAACAAACGATCTCACAATGATCCAGTTCGCGGTTCACTACTATAGCTTCCAGCATTAATGCAGGCAAAACCAAAATCTGTCGCGAAAGGGTTCGAAACGAACTTTGCCCTTTTCGCACGCCAGACGTCCAGTTAAACTCGTTCGAGCCGTCTGAAAAGTCCAGCTCCGATTGAACCGGTTCGGGTCAGAGATCGATTAGCGGGTCCCAGCAAGCGATCCCAGGCCTAGAAAACGTTTGATCTCGAGCCTCGATCTTCCATTTATAAATCACGGAATCGTCGTAAAATGAAGAGGCGACGCGTCCCGGACGCTCACGATCGTCGAAGGATGAAAAAATGCTCGCGGCCGGAAGCTGTAAGTTTCCTAAGAGAAATCCCTGTTTTGCAGTTAAACGTCCCGGAGGCTCGAGACGGGAGCGAACGTTCATAATATTATATAGGGAAGCATAGTAATGATAGTAATCTCGCGAGTAATGAGCGCGACAATTAAAGAGTTATACGGCCTCATTTGTTTGTTAATTCAAAGGGGTGAAGCAGGGCTCGGCCGTGCCCGTAAAAGAGCGACGCGACACGGCGCCCTGGATAATTATTAGAACGGACGGGATTTATACGAGCTTATGCGAAACATTAATTATAGCGATCGTTTCTTCGATTTTTCGTTGAGACGATATTAAAACTCTGTTATTCTTGTCCTATGGAAAGGCAAGATGGCGTTTGAGAAATTCAATTTTTGATATCGCGATTCTCTTTTTTCTTTGGCTCACGTTATTTTTTATTTTATGGTCATTTCTTTACATACTCAAGATTTATTTATTCACAAATAAAATATTTATTTTTTTATCCATTTATTTACACGTTCTATAATTCACATCCTAGAGAACTGCATTAATTTTCCTTACAAAGCATTATTAGTTCTTCATTTAAAGCGACCCCATCTGATCACCATAACTTTTGCTACGATAATTCTTTTAGCATAAAAAAAATATCTGCAAATTCCTTACGAATTAATTAACCGAGCAAAAAATTCTTAACTCGCTATATCTGTCAGGATCCTTAAAAAAAATTCCCAAAAATCGCATTAAGAGCTTTCGTACACAAAACACCATCCCCTATCCCCGACGTTCCCGTAGGACTCTATAGACCCGGGCCGATGCTCGGAGGCATCAAAGGGAACGCGACACCCGCCATTATCGTCGTCCTCGTCGTCGCAGTAAGCTCCCGGTCCGCCGAATCACGGATCAAAGTCAGGTAAAAGCGTCGCGGGGCGACGCAACTCGGTCGGCCGTGTCATCCCTTTTTGTCCCCGCGCTGCACCGAGGCCGGGCGCAGCCGGCCGCAGATGCATGTCGCTTTACGAGCGGCCGCTTTTTTGCCGTCTGTGTTTGCGTTTCTCTTGTAAACGACGCGAGTGCCGTGTCCGATGGCACGCGGGTGGCATGAGCCCACGGGACAGCGCCGATCATGCGACGTCAACTGTCTGTCGCCAATTCGGTCGCCTTGTATCGCAATTAACAGGGTCTTTAAAGGAGGATGATGAATGATAAATAATTTATATGTTGGATAAAGTTGACTTTTATGCGATGTTCTATGAATTGTTGTATCAAGATCTTCATGGAAATTTTATAGAAGTGAGAAAACGTGTGATGGAACATACGATAAAATCTGTGCTACCGAGTACTATTTCAACCTGTTCGCATAACATAGTACTTAATCCAAATTGTTACACCGTCCACAGTTGACGAAGACAGGTAAATAAATATATCAAGAAGTGGTTAAGACAAAGTAGAAGAAAAAGAATTTTGTCCACGGTTGCATCTTTTCTTTGCCACAGTACACGGTAGTTCAACTGGATCGTCGCCACCAAATTAGGTCACCGTCGCCTACTTTATGTGCACCAGGCTCTCCGGTGCCTAGAAACAAGCCTCCACTCACCCGGTTAAGGCTCGGAGATCGCAAACTCACCAAAGCCTCTTCCAATTTCAAGTCCAAATACTGTATTTTATGCGCGGGGACTTGAACGTCGCCGGCACAGTACAAGACCGATCCGTCTCGCGACGCCGATTTTGCAAACCGAACGAACAGGGAGTCGCAATTTTGCGCTTATTTGTCACGGGATCCCAGAAACGGCGTTCGCCGTAGCCGCCAAAAAAACCGAGCGCGCAAAGCGCAGGCCTTCGGGGCTCTCGTTCCCTAAAGGAAATTCGAAATCGAGGAAAAAAAGAACGATCGTGTCCATTACTACTCGGCTGCGTGCAACCCGGTCTCTTTACAGCACCGTGCAACATCGACCGGCAAAATCAATCACGGGTACAACCGGGGAAAAAAAAACAGACTCCGAGCGGAGTCGGTGTCTGGTCTGCACATGGAGCGCAACGTGCGCCGATTAAAGAAGCTCGATAGCAGCAGCTTTTTCGCGATTTCGCTCGCGCTGTGAACGTTGTTACTTTACTGTCCAGTTGTTGAGAATTAATTCGAATTTTTTCTTTGAAGTTGCTACAAAGTTGGACAATATTTTTACCATTGTTTCACGCAGCTGGTATAATCGCCCTTATAATTTTAAAGAAATTCCCTCACGTTTTATTTAATTATTTCTGTATTGTAAAACATACTTTTTCAAATCGTGGCACTTTATAAATTACTATATATTAAGGAAATTATAATATCGCTATATAAATTGCTATATATTGTGCAAATTATAATAGCGCTATATAAATTACTATATGCATATAATGATTATAGAAATGACTATATTATGAACGCAGCGTTAATCCGAGATCCTTTGTGACAATTTCGCGGGATCTCGCGCCGCGTTAAAATTGCACCTCGCCGATTCGTCGGCGTGACCGGGACAAATCCGAGATTTTCCAGCGTCGGAGGCATCGGAGCGAGCCAGATGCTGTAATGAGGAAAATAGAAGAGGCCCCCCGAAGCCTTTCAAGAAGACCGTCGTGTTGCAGAGGCCGGGCCGATGTTGCAGAAGCATTTGTTAGGAGTTCGCGAGCGTTTTGTTGGTCGGGGAAAGCGTAACGGCGTGGCCAGACGATGACACACGCCCGTTCGCCACCCGAGTTCCATCGGGTTACCCGCCGCATTTAGAGCTCGTTTCGTCTATTTCAGATGCCGAAACGTCACCGAGGAAAACTCGGACATTCGGCAGCTCGCGCGGGGCTCGCCGCGGCGATGCCTCTTGCCTGGGACACGGAGTCGAAGCAACGCGACTATAAATTCCATGGTTCACTGCCCCCTTCCGCCATCTTTGGATTCCTTGAACTCCCCTGCGGGGTGACTGATGTATTAGCGTCCGGTGGTTATGCGGACTATTATCGTCAGCCACGGTGCGCTGTCCCGCGCGATCGCCTTTCGACTATCCTGGATCACTATCGACTTGCCCTTGTTCTCTGCCGGCCATTGTTTACGATGCTGTTACAGACGAGATAATAGAGGCCGGACGATGCGCGGCGACTTAATCTTCATTTTAGAGCCGAGACAAATACCCCGCGCTCTTCATGATGAGGACGTAAGATAACGTGTGCGTGTGGCAATGTCTATATGTATATCAGGGTTTGTGAATGCAAAAATTAATATTTTCGATGTAACAATTCTTCAACACATTTCACTCATTTCCCGGAGTTACAATAATTTTGATACACCCAGTGTATGTACGTATTTATATAATTTTTAATACACAAGTTACTTCAAAGTATATGTAAAGACTATTCTACAAATCCTAATATTAAAAATTATATACATATACAGATGTATATCAAGGATTTAAGAAATAATTTCTGGATTTATTTCTAGAAGAATATAATTCTAATAAAGTATACAAAAATTATATAAATATACAGATACAGATATACATCAAGGATTTAAGGAATAATTTCTGGATTTATTTCTAGAAGAATATAATTCCGTAATTAATTCTCCCATATAAATTGAATTAATTTCTAAAGCATCGCACCATAAAATAGTACCATGATCTAAGTTCGAAGCTCAGTTTCGAACCGTCGGTCATCAAAACCAGTTCTCCGTCCAGCATTCCGTATTTATAACGGATCCTCGCGCGACAGCCATTGTCCTCGAAACGGACGGCGAACGATCGAACAGCAAGTTCCGAGAACAGCGGCCGCGGCCGGTCCGGCATAGATCACTCGGTACAGATCCATAGCGAGCAAATCATCGCGTTGGATTTATAGCGCCAGTATCTCGCGAGCAGCCCCGAAACGGCCCGCGAACAAATCACCGGGGCGTCGATCGGGAATCCGGTTTGATCGTACGTGGATCGTGCGTCCGGGCCCGGTTATACGTCCGCGATAAAGACGTCATGCGGTGATCCGTCGAGCGCGATATCCCTTTGACCACGGGCTGCATGGGTTCCTGGAACCGCGGAGGATCTCCCAGGATACACGCGCGACGGCGCGGCTTCTTTCTCAGGCCAAGGGACAGGCGGTAAAGGTAATGCAAGGTAATACGATCGCCGCGGCGCGATGGATCCGCGAACGTGACGCGGTGCCCCGCTCTGTCCATCCTGGGACCAGTCGATCGGTCCCCAAGAAGCGCTTCGCCGCCCAGCGGGACGTCTTGGAAAACCGGCGCGCTCTTCTGGAAATTCGCAATTAACGTGATTTAATGGACAGCGGATCCGCGTTTCCGCGACGGTTCGTTGATTGACCGATCCGCGACGATCGACGATCTATGATCCCGCGACGTTCCTCGCGTCGCTTCCTCGATTCGTAAGGAATTATATCCTGGATTCGTCGAAGCGATACGGGAACTTTATTTCCATGCTGCGCAACGTCGTCGCCGGGATTCGACGCGTCCACGGCAAGAACGAACAGGAGGCGAACAAAGAAAATCGGAGCGCTCGTACGGAACCTGTTGCAATAATTAAATCTGGATTTTTATTTCCGTTCGCGGACTAGTTGCGAGCCGGGGGAATCGCTGCTGTTATTTAGGCCGCTAACGTTAATTGGTGCCCGATGTCCAGGAGATTGCAGGAACACGGTCATTATGCTTTTAACGAGAGCCACTGTGGTAATTGTAAGGAAGAAACTACGCGAAATTGATTCGTGAAAATTATGAAATAATGACATGGATAATGGAACGGGCGGCTGTGGAAGGTGTAACGATAATTGCCGAATGAAAATATGAAACAGAAAAATACGAAACTGGTATTATTTCTGCGAGACATAGATATAATTGCGAAGAGAAAAATACGAATAGTCTCGCAAGATGCAACGATTTCAAGGCGAAAAATATGGAACTGACGGCTTGAATTTAATGGACGCAGAGAAATCGCCTATAGCTGGTTACCTAACTTTCGACCGTTTCCTTTGTGCACCCCCGGCACGAGGCTTCTAGTATCGATGGTCGAGCGTCTCTCGATACCCGTGGCAGCTGATCCTAAAAGCCTCGCGGCGTTTTATTTAAAGAACGCCGCTGCCGCTTCGCGCATGTAACTACAATCGCGCCGGAGCGAACGCTGCCACCGGTCTAAATCCGATGTCCCGTAAATCATCGCGGCCGTTTACGAGAGTGCATTTCGTTCCCGAAGGTGCACACCGCCGCACGCCGCTGCACAACGAACGATCCGCGCCGCGGGTTCAATCTGCGGCGAGTTTCTATTTCGAACATTCCGCGATCGGGCTACGACCCAGAGTCGAAACAAATTATTGAGCCGTTCGTCGGGTGTACGGCTATGCGTTAGTATTAAAAATGGCTTAGTAATTAAATGGTAAAACTTTTTGTAAATTTGTAAATTTGAACTTTTCAGTGGAGGAAGTTTGATTTTTGTATGCCTTTATTTTTACTGTTCACGCGGGTGGTGTAAAATGATGTTTATTATGTAAGATTTAGAGCAAATAAGAGATTGATATATAACGCGATAGAATGCAATATTTATTACACTGTCGATTATATATTTTATTTAGTCGAGCGAAAAAGCAGCGAGGACGTAGGAGAATTAATTCAAATATTATTAGCAAAATTCTTGAAAATACCAACAAGCGATTATACTTGAGATGTGTGAAAACTCTTTGCAAATAAATAGCAATGGATCTCTCTTGCACAAAGTTCCCAGTTAAACAAAATTATGAAAGAAAGAACAACAAAGTACACGTGTCGCGTTCGTCACGCGATGATCTAATTTAAGGGATGAAACAACCCTTAGATGGCTATCGCTGTCGTCGACGTTTTGGCAACAGTTTTTCGCCGCTGTAAACAGAGTTTTATTTGTAAATTGGACCGTCGCAAATTGTTACAAAATCCGGCCGATACCGGCCAATTTCGCCGGCGCAGGCCCGGCAAGGTAACAGGTAGGTATCGCGGATCGAAAACGGGTCGGCCGCGGTGTCCCCGGTGGTCTCTCGGTCGCGGGAATGGCTGCGATACCGGGCGACACAATCCTATTTTTGCGGGTGCACCAGACAGTTGGACGTCTCCTCCGGCGCGTTTCTATTTTCGTATGATCGCGGGACAAACGATACACCAGCGACGCCCGCTGGCATTCTGACCGCGCGCGCGGACTTTCTGTTGTTGTTTGCTTCCCCTGAAGAAGAGGACTCGGGGCAGACGATGATGGCACCGACCGGATTGTCGCGGCCATCCTCGACGAATCCATTGGAAATCGTCCAGCGTCGAGAAGACTCGTTTTTGTTCGTAAATTCGTCAAACTGCAAGCTATGCGCCATTTTAATTTTAATCACAGAAAAATCGTCGCGATATTTAGAAAATTCGCAAAGGTTTATATCGTTAAAATCTGTGTTCTGAGAAATCAGGCTATCGTTGCAAAAATTGAATAACGTCGATGTTATTCTTAATGCTTTCGATTGGTAATATATATCGAACCTTCCAAGTTCGCCAAACAATACAGAGAGCAATAAGTATCGCCGCGCATAACCCGTCCAGTGAACGACCACGTAAACCGCGCGTCCATTAAAATCGTAGTCATTTAATCCCCTGACTGATTGCCCGTTTTATAGTTATAGCTGTTATTAATAGTGCAACGTGATACTTATTGTAAAATACGTCGAGCAACCGATAAATGAAGACTCAAGCGTATCGTAAAATTTTTTACAACATCCGAGAGACTGCTGCATAAATTTGAACCTGTTGCTCTTTCATATAATATTCAATATTAAGATCGGCGTTATTTATGTTACTGGTCGTAGATAAATTTTTACGAAATACCTCCTTTCAGGATAAATTTTAACATGTCAGCCGCCACTAAAAATTGCTGTCTATATTTAAAAAAAAAAAACTGTCACACGCATAAATCGCAACAATTCATATAAAATGGAAAGAGTGTAAATCAGGAAACACATTTTCGATTTCGAATTAAAGTAGCCTTTAATTTATCCAGTAAATTAATCTAGCACCCTTTGGCTCGAAAGGGTTAATTCGCCCACGTAAAGTTCCGCAAAGTCGCGGCTGAAAATTCCCTCGCGATATTATCGAATAAACGTCGTTCTGTTCGTAGTAACAGCGACGAACAATTCCGAGGGCGGCCGAAGATCCATCATCCGGTTTCCATTCCGTAGAAACGTGTTGCCGGCTTAAATGCGCTTGTTCGATCAATAACGCAAATGGATATTAAGTAGCATTTTGCATGCGGCCGATCGGCAAAACGAACGAGAACATTTATCGAGTCCGCGACGCGATTCATCACCGAGATCCGTCCCCGTCCACGGATTTGCATTTCTCACGCGGTCCGAACAGATCGAGAATTCCGCCGGTGAACCGTGATTTGTCGTCCGCCGCGGCTCTCCCCCTTGATACCAGTTTTATTAGGCGTGTAATGGGACGCTTCGGCGGAGATTCGCTGCTCGTTCACGATCCAACCCACCCCTTCTTACACGGCCCGGGCTCGTATCCGCGATTTTTCCCGCTGTAATTGCGTCGATTACGGCGCGACCGACGATTTCGCAAGAGCATTCGGTGCCTGCTCCCGTGGATATTTTATCGCGTCCGCGAGTCCATCAGCCAAACCGGCGCGGCCTTGGATCACTCCTGGATCACTTGGAGCGCTGCCGCTGCTGGATCACTTTCGCAGACGACGACGATTCTTTTCCCGTCGCCTTTTCGCCCCGTGTGTATTTTCAGACGCCGGCCGAGAGGAGAGCAGCCCGTGTATCCTTAATCGGCGCAATTCATTTGCCGATTTACCTGAGGGGAGGGGGGGAGACGGTCGCGTCAATTAAACGGTTAACCGTTACGCAGATTTGTAGTCGTAAATGAAACGGCGGGACGCATCACGTGCCTCCGCTCGCCGCACGTTTTTTTTTTTACCCGCGACGCGTTTCGAACGCGCATTCGAGGCGTCGCGGGGAACACCGTCGAGCGTGAATGTACGAATGGACCGGATCCGCGTGCAGATAACTATATCTAGTCAGCGACAGGAAAGTGTCGGAATGGACGAGCGTATCCGCTGCTTGGTGTCTAATTGCTGAACATTTTTCAATATCGCGCAGGATGTCGTGGGCTCTGTTGTCGGCCTCGCAAGGGTAAACGCACTCTTCGATCGACGGGATGACGTCGGCGAAGACGGATCTCTCGCTTTTGGCCGTTTATCGGAGTATCCGGTGGCCGTGGAATTCTGTGACGAAAGGATGGAACAATGGAGAGAAAGAAAGGTGCTGATTATCACGTTGATAATCCAAATAATGCCACGCGATTATAGAATTTGATGCATTAAATCCATGAAAATTTTCTGAAACAGATACATTAATAATAGAATCCAGTATTAGATCAAAATTAGGTGGATTCTAAAAAAATTTTAGGTATCGACTTAAAACAAATTTTTCAGTTTTATATTTTATTTTACACTGTCAGTCACCGATGACTGACACGGCACTCGACGTGTTACAAATAGACCACGCGATCTATTTCGTCTAAAAGGCGCCTGGGTCCCGCGTTTCCTAAGACAGTGAAATTAAAATTCTAGAATAGGAGCCCTTTAGGCCCTACGCGGTCGATCTCGCAGCTTTTACGACCAATCGTCTCGTGTGATATCGTCCATAAAAGTTACACCTCGAGCGCAAGCTTTCAACACCGTAGAAAAGAAACGTATTCGTGGGGTGCAGCCGCGGAACCGGCAGTTTCCCATAAATCATCGGGGCAACGATAGGAAATCCTCTTTCCTACGGCACGTACCGCGGCGGGGTACCGATCCGATCGATCGGTAACGGGTTAATCGATGCACGGCCATTATCGGATCAATATTCTGTGGAAAGGCCTGGCCAGGCTAGTAAGCAATTGAATCACGTCAGCGAAGCGCCGTCGCTAATGCTTAAAGGCGATCGTACGAAGGAGCCCGTCGCACGGTCACGTGGGGGACAGCACTTCCTGTTAATGTTCCGTCCGCCGCGCCGTGTACTAACAACACCCGTCCCGTGTACCGATCGACTCCGCGCTTTGTTGCCACACGGTTATTACAACCCGGCACGGGGTCGTCGTAATATCTTCCGGCTCCACCGTCCACGAACCGAGGATCCCAACGTCCGCACGATCGATGGATCCGCTGTCGTGTCCATCGCGCTGCCCCCCGGCACCGGAAAATCGGTCG
>NC_135774.1:29086714-29109965 GCF_028453695.1 Augochlora pura | reverse complement strand
TATCAAAATCATCCCTGCTGCGGGGAGATAACCGATCCCGTGGACCGGCTACCGGGTCACCGGAAGTCCGAAAATTGTTCTTCCGAAAATCAGCCGGGCCAGAAATCTAATAATAATTCGCCGGGGAACTTAATCCAGCCGGACCGGAAACCGATTCCGAAATTACACCGGACTGCGGAAACGGTGGCCGGGCGATCTCCCCGGACCGAGTCTCTCGTTCATCAGGTCCGGCGGCGTTGCCTCCGATGAGATTTCGAGAGAGAGAGAGAGAGAGAGAAACGGCGGACGGTGGTCGGTCGCGTAATCGCCGCCGTGAGATCCCCGCGGTGATTTATCGCGGCCACGCGCCGTTACTTCCTGTTGAAAATTCGCTCGGGCACGCGCCTAATTGGCGTTACGGGGCCTCTCAATGAGAAACAGGTTTTCCCGGGGGCCCCCACCGCGCCGCCGAAACGAGAGACCCGGCAATTTTGGCTCGGTGCTGGCATGAATGGGCGCCATTAAGACGGGCGACGGGGTGAGTTTCTTAAATGGGTCGCACGATCGAGTGCACTAATGTCTTTCAGGTTGAGCAACGAAAACCCGTCGACCGGTCCTGCGGCTCGTTTCGTCGGTTAACTATACGGATGCGATCGCTTTTCGATGATTGATGAACGGCGGCTTCTCGCTTCTTCTTTTTTTTTTTTGGGAACGTCGATGATGCATTTCGTTCTGCCAAGTTACGATTCCATTGTTTCTATTTCGAACGACTGTTCTGCGAAATTAAAATGCCGATTTTATTTAATTTTTACTTATTTTGTGAATTTTAAATAGTTACAGTCTTGTTAGTTTTAGCAATTATCTTGTAAAGTTCAAATGTTGCACGATTCCATTGTCTTCATTTTTAGAAAATTATTCTGTGTAATTATAATAGGTTATTACAATGTTTCTATTTTTAGAAAATCGTACTGTAAAATTAATAATAGTGCACAATAGCATTGTCTTCATTTTTAGAAAATTGTTCTGCTTAATTATAATACGTTATTAAATTTTTTCTATTTTTAGAAAATCGTACTGTAAAATTAGAAATAGTGCACGATACCACAGTTCTCATTCTAAACAACAATTCCATAAAATTGCCACGAGGAAATAATTAAATTCATGACTACGTATTACATATCTTTAAGTCCCACTTTTATTCAATCTCTTCGCTTGATACTTCTATTCAGTAACTTAACTTATTATCTTTACTGAGTACTTTCACGCGGCACAGTAATTTCTGAATACAGAGCGCAACGATACAATGCACAGTTCCCTGTAATTTTCAATTTATTCCATAGCCACCGCAGTCATTGCGAAGAAAATAACATTATACCGCATCGAAATGTCTCATTAAGATAATATTCTATAACTAGAAGCAACGCTAACGTCCAACAGTAACAGAAAAAAGAAGGCGGAATAATTTCATTCAGAAATTAAAATGTAACTGTAATCGTCGCTATCGGAGCGGGGGATTCAATGCAAAACACTCGCCGTGTAAAAATAATAAAATGAGGGAACCGGTGAATTAATATAAATATTAATATTATTAATTTCCTTTAAATCGAAATCAAATTCAATTCTTCTCTCATCAGAGTTTAAAAATTAAAGTAAATAAAAATAGCAGAGGAAACGAAAATTGTTTGGTCCTATTAGGAAAAATATTAAAAACAAATAAGTGCTAATTTATGCAGCAGGAAAGGAGTCACAGTGCGAGGGGTTAAATCGGGAAACGTACGAACCGGATTCGAGGCGGCGGCAATTAAGCGATGCGTCAATATCGTGTAAGGAGTT
Organism: Augochlora pura; assembly: GCF_028453695.1. Classification (NCBI taxonomy): domain Eukaryota; kingdom Metazoa; phylum Arthropoda; class Insecta; order Hymenoptera; family Halictidae; genus Augochlora; species Augochlora pura. Next base: position 29,108,153 of record NC_135774.1, on the reverse strand, counting down.
GCGGCTGTTTTACGAGGATTGTTTGCGAAAATCCGAGAGTGGAACAGGAATCGAATCCCGCGAGATCACCGAGAGCAGCCGATCGTCGACTAAACAGAAGAAGGCAGCCTGAATGGGACGGCCGGGAGCGCAGCGTTTATCCGGCCGTCCAATCCATCAGGGAACTCCAATTACGGGGCAATAAAGGCACGGGAAACGCCAAAGGGAAAGGATTGAGTAGCAGCGATACAGGTGGTTATTTTCATTCAATCACAAACGAGTCCTGATAAGATGTCCTGATGCGCGGTTGTTAGCCAGCGATGGGCTCGAGGCGCCACGATCGGAACAGCCAGCGACGGATGCTGCGAAGAACAATCTTTTCCAGTGAGGGCGGGTCGATTTTGAAATGGAATAAATTGGCCTAAAATAACTTTGAGCGCAAAGGGTTAATTACAAAAATATCACAAATATTATTAATGAGAGTCTTACCTAATTTGTGAAAAATTTCGCTAAATAGATTCTAAATATCTCTCTGCCTATTTCCACGGGATATTTTACAGCGATAAAATTCTGTTGTATTTATACAGTATTGGATAATTTATCCTGAAAATTTCAGAAAGATCCAGTTTATAGTTTTTGAGAAAAAAAAATCGCGACCGCGTTAATGAAATTAACAGCTACGAAACTGATATTTCTATGGAATACAGTCACATAAATATTTTTCTATCCATTAATATTACAAAGTTGCGAACACAAAAATTCATGTACACTTCTCGGATATCAGACAATTTCTCCTGAAAATTTCAGACAGATCCGCTTTATATTTTCGCGACAGAAAAATCTGGAGATAGGCCTTGGATTCGATCTACGAGACGAGGCTCGCGCACGGAGTATAATTAAATGACCGGTCTGAATTGACCCCGGCCGCGTCGTCCGCGATGTCTCTTACCCTCGCCCGTCTGTCGAACAGTCCCCGCGCACTTAAATTCTAGAGATCGGATCTCGAGGAATAACGCCCGATGTCGTTCATTAAGTCACGATGTCAAAGACACTGATGTCACGGTTTCGTTACGGGTATCGGGTTGTTGGTACACACAGGTCCCGTGTTGCGAGACGTGGTAGCAAAACGGGATCGTATGGCGGGCAACTCGGTGGCGCGAGACGCCGTGTGTAACGTCCGCGGGAAAAATTGTCGCGCGGTACGCGTGTTTCGCGATCTCGATGGACCGTGGCGAGATGTCGAAGCTGCGTGACGACGACACCGCGTCCCGGGTTGCACGTTTTATTGTCTCTGTGTAGACGCGGCTTAATGCGATCGTTATCGGTTTCGCCCGGAGTGCCCGCGATCCATTACGATTTAATGCGACCGGATTGCAAATTTCCCACAGACGTCATTGTCGCGGGACACGCGTCCCCTTCGGCCGGGCTTCCATCAACCGCGGACGCTGCTTTAATGCGATCGTTATCGGGCGGGTCGCGTTTTCTGGGCGCCGCGGTTCGTTTTCTCACGGACACTCGCAGACGAATAAACAGCCCCTCGCGCCGCGTAAATTTCCCGGCCGGTCGTCATCCGGTCGAACGCGAATTTCCACGATTCCTCAACGTTGATGCGACGCGATCACGGCAGAGGATTTCGCAGGAGATACTGGAAATACCAGTGCCGTTATCGAAAAAGAAAAATATTTGAGACAGAAGTTGATCCGTGCGAAATTTCTGCTGGAGATCGCCACGATTTTTTGATCGCACCTTGACGACCTAAAACCAAATAAATAACCCACCCACGCGAAAACGTTTCAATGTCTTTACGATTTCTCTCGCGTCGAAGATCTACTTTAACACAATATTTTCGCACGTCGCCGACTGCAAAAGTTTTCGACCCGATGAGACGATTAAACGAGGCAACAGGTATCCGTTAATTTTTCAGACGTGTAAACGCGAGGATTAACGATCTCGATAAATGTTCGATTCACCGTAAACGTTGCGCGCCGTTTAATCGCTCGACGAAGCCGTAAAACTGTCCGGGCACCTTGGCGAAAATTTTTCCGGCCGCCCGCCGTTCTCCCGCGGAGATAGATAGATAAAACGGTGATCTACACAGGCGGGACGGCTCTTCGATCGGAAGCGGATTTACATAAGCTGCGATTAAAGTGTGGCGTCCACGCTTCGCGAAAAGAGAATATCCTCGATTCAAATGGGACACTGCGAAATTGGATTTTCACGGGGACGTTTAATGATATTGATAATGCCCGGCTATTAGATCGGTCGCGAGCGTTGCGCGCGGTCTTATCGCGTTACAATGTTTCGTTAATGGCCCCGCGGAATTACGTCGCGCGGATCCCGCCGGTCGGCTTAACGATTTTTTCGGAAGACTTTACATTTATCTGTCGGGTACGCGATGTCGTAATGCCGCCATTTATCTCCCGCCTCGTCGCAGATGACTGCGACAGATTCGCGGTTTCAACGCGGTTCGCCGGTTGATACAGGTGATTATAGTTGTTCGCGAAATCGTTGCGCCACCTCGGATTATAGTCGCGTTAACGACGAAAGCGAATGGCGCAGCTCATTAGAAGCTGAAACGCGAATGTCAGAAATTAATGCGACTCTAGGTGAGACGCCGGCCATTTTGAGACACCGGGGAAACGTCCCCGACGAGCTCTATCGTCGTTTTTATCGTTCAAACTGTTAACCCTTTGCAAAAGATAGAAATTAAGAATGAAAGATAAAAATTTGATGCATGATCTACTAAATATGAATATTATTAATTCATTTCGAATCGAAAGCAATTTTTCTGTTATCAAAGTGAATAAAGACAATACAAGAAATAAGAATTGTCTTGTCCTATTTAAGAAAGTATTAAGAACAAATAGTTGCTATTTAACACAGAAAAGAATTATATTGCAAGGGGTTAATAAGAATAAATATTGCGGTCTGCATTATCGGTGACACTTTTATCTTCCTCCATTTAAATTTCAAAATCCTTATCTGTCGCAATATTCTAAGGTCGATAGACTCGCATTAAGGCTAATAAACTTGCATTTATTAACTCCTGAACGACACCTGTTATTTTCTATATTTCACGCTGTCCGCTCTTATCGTTTTTCAATACAGTCGTTTCCGAGCGATCCGTAATAATTTTTCGTCCAAGTATCTCGTCCGGGTATCTTCGGCCTCGAGACAGCTCCGCGAATGAGAGCGGACACACGGCGTGATGCCCTGTCGCCGACGTTCAATTGTCGGTGCTGGCAGAGAATTTCACGGCGCCGAAGATGATTCGCTCGATAACGGATTTGTCGGGAACAGATCGGCGCGCCGTCGGAAATAAAGGAGCAGGGTCTGCGGCCGCGACAGATAACATCGGCGAAGAATTCCAGCTGTTACCGGCCCGGGTCCACGGTATGATGATCCTGCCGCCCTTTTGATGTCAAACGAGCAGCCCGATGATGATGCCGCGAACGACACAGGTTAGGGCACCGGCTCGCTCTCGCCCCGTTCACGGCGACCCGCGCCCTACGCCGCGGGCGCATCGCGAATAAATTACCGGGATTCCTTTCACCCTAAATACCAATGCCATGCTTCCACCATTTTTTTTCTTATCCTACCACCATTTTTTTTCTTATCCTCCCACGCGAAAACATTTCGAAACTCTTACGATTTCTTTCGCATCAACAATCTATTTCATTATTATTATTATTTATTAAAGGACTAGTAAGGTCCTTTTAACCCTTTGCAGTCGGGGCCATTTTAACTGGAAATCGAAAATATTTCTTCCGACTTACTATGCATTACAAAATTGAATTTTACTTTTACTCGGTTTTCGTTAAACAATTGAACCTTCGAAACTCTTACCTGTCTTCGTCGATAAGGGTGAAATGAACGAGATTAATTTATGTAAATTTCTAAAATATTGTTACGATATTGTTGCTTCGCTTTTTTAACAGAGCAGCCCGTGGACAAGCCCGGCGTGTCATCGCAAAATGTCAGTAACACGACGTTACCGATCGAGAGTCTAACATCGGAACAATTACGGTATTCGGGGCGGAACTTGTGCGACCAAAAGATTCACAGCGATGGTACGTCTATAATTCTCCGACGCTTACTTGAACACAGAAAGTATCACACGCGTGCTACGCTAGACTGCGTATTCTTATGGAAAATAATTGTCTTCGTTAACTGCAATTTATTTCTTACAGTAAGCTCTTAGAGATACATTTATTCCATAATTACTCCAACGAGATACCATTAACCCCTTGCATTATAATAAAGAGTCATGCATGGTTCGGTCAATATGGCCGCCATTCATTTCTATTGAATCGAAAGAAAATTTGTATCCCCCGTCGTTGAAATCTGGGAATGAAAGTAAACGAGGGCAATCGCGATACTAGAATTATCTTATGACATCATGGAACTAATTAAGGATTAATAAATTAATTTCAATATAATTAAAAGCGATATTATTTTCAAACTGTACAAACGTGTTCGCCGTTTCTTATTCGCTCAGTTAAATTTTCTCATGGATCCATAAGATCCGCAGTCTTGCGATCGCTTCAACGTAAGCCACGCCCACGGATTTACGCGAAGGTTCTTCGACAGAGTTCGAAGGTCGGGATCGGATACCGATCGAGCCGTTTATCACCGATCGAAAATATTGTGTCACGTGCACCATTGATTTTATCGAACAGATTCCCGGGTGTCCGGCGACATATGCAGAATATGCCATATGGGCGGGTTCCCTAGAACCGACAACGGCCGAACGGCGAGGACGAGACGCGGCCGTGCCGTACGAGGGAACGACAGCCAGACGTCGACCGCGTCGTCCTGCGCGTATCTCGGCCCTTTGATCTCCGCTTGCATGTGAGATTTATCAATATTTATCGGGGGTAGATCGCGATCGATCGGCCGCCGGGGATCCGACGTTTTCGTTCCGACGCCGATACGACGCGATCTGGGTCACGTCTGGGATTAAGTCTCCTGTCGCGATTGATCGCGGCGAGGAGGATGCTTGACTCCTTTCCGACGATTGACGCTCGCGATCCATCGGTACCGCGACATTACCTCGAAACGATTACGGGGGGATCGCCCGGGGTTAACTATCAATTCGCGAAACGGTCTCTCGAAATTCTTCGTAGAAGTCTTTAACCCTTTCGCCGCAGCCATTGACGCAACGAGAACAGTACAGTTTGATTATACAATAAAAACAAGTGACAATGGCGTGATTAACCCCTTGCATCTACGATTCCTGTCACGTTGCATCGTTCAGCACTTATTTGTCGTGTAGTTATTATATGAATTATGAGACTCAATTTCATATGCATAAAATAAATATTTTTACATAAAGTGGAGACATTAGAAGCCAGGGAAATTATTTTAGATTTGCAGTTAAAATAGCTTCGAGTGCAAAGGGTTAATAGAGTATTGAAGTAGGTAATGAGACAGTGTTTGCGTCGCGGATTCCAACGCGTCGATCGGTCAACGATAGAGGGACAGAAGTAGGAACGGCGAGGCTAATAATGGCTAGGCGATTTGATTGAAATCGACAGGTGTCGCGGAACAGTGGCCCTGGTGCACGCGGTGTGCCTCGAAAGATGGCTGACGGAATCGGGTCACACGAGCTGCGAGCTTTGCGGACACACGTACGTGACCAAGAGGGTACCACGTCACAATATCATACGCAGCATCGCGATATGGTTCAACACCGTAATAGTCACTCGACAAGTAAGAGGCCTCGTCGCCCTATGCCAACTGTGATCGACCGATTTACATCTTATTCCCCTTCCATTTTCTAATTATTCAGTCGTAGACACTTCTTAAGACACTTATTTCGATAATTGGGCAGTCGTTGTTCACTCAAATAATTATTTAATTATTATTCAATATATTTAATAATTATTCAAGTAAATATATTCAATATTAATATATTCAATCGTTAGTCAATTTAAATTCATTCTCAATTGATAATTATCTAATTATTATTGATCCAATTTTATTGATAATAATTCAATCATTGCTCGTCCTATTTCATTGACAATTATTTTATTTTAAGAAAGTTATTCTTCAGTTTTTCCTAAGACTGTTCGACAATTATTGTTCAATTTCTCGTTTTATTAATATTGAACGTTGATTTTCGGCTATTAGTAAAATATAAATAGTTATTTTATTTAATCGTGTATGCTCGGGAAATCGTTGACTTTTGTAAGCTCGGACAATTGTTCTGGCAATGTCATTGTTGCCAGAAGGAGGCAATTTTTCTACGGGATTATTTTTTAGATGCTATTGGACATCCTCTATTTCATGGCCACAACACCGCTGGCAATATTCTCCTGCTACATTTGCGCGCTGGCCCTAAACATGTTGCTGAAGAACGGCATATTTTCGGTGCCTTGGATGATCGTCACGATGCTGCCCACCTGTCTCCTCACATTGGTGGCGTATTGGGGATGGATCATAACTCTGGGAAGGTATACACGGCTAAATTAATCGACTGTCTCGAAAAACCGGCTGATTCTTTTTCTTAAAAATTCAACGCAGTCTTTTCAACCGTCCAAAATTAAATATATTAAAACCGTAAAATATTAAAGTAAAAATTTTCGTTTCTATTTTGATTTTATTTATTTTATTAATCGCGAAAGGTATTTCATATTTAACAATTTATATAAAAATATGGAAGCTTGTAGTACATAAATAGATAAATTGTTAAAATATTCGACAACGATTTATCGAAGTGGTAACGATTGAAAAAACCATGCGTAGATTACACGGGCGTCGATGGCGTCGTTTCTGGCGCAACAATTTCGTGATTAGGTTGGTGCCGGCCAACGGCGTCGTGCCGGAGACGATACCGGAAGTGACCGCAGCGGAGTTCGAGACCTGGGCGGAGGAGGAAACCGAGGAATCAACGACGGAGGCTATCGACGAGCCGAACGAATCGATCTGACGGTGGATCCCTTTGCGCCGATCCCGGCCGCGGACGATTTAATCGCTCGTAATTGGATTTCATTAAAACGTGGCTTTAATCGAAGCCGATTAACCGGGACGACGACGGTAATTAATCGCGGCGGCGTTCGTAAATCCGCACGCCGCTTCCGGATGCCGATCGTTTCGCGCAATAAATCAAAATTAACCCATCGGCATCGATCGCGTTTGCGCTCTCTCGCGCGTCGCTTCCTACGGCGTTACCCCGCGGCTAATTAATAAAAACAGCCTGTTTGTTCAGCCTGCGGAAGCAACGATCGGCAGCGATTAAATCGCACAGTGTTCCAATCAAAATATCGATTCAATAAAACGCAACGATTTTTCCGCCGTCCATTTCACCGAACCAGTTTTCCTTTTCGATTAATTATATAATCCGGCGATTCTCTTCGAGTTTAACGCGACATTTATTCAGCGGCCGATTAATTGCCGCTTATACTTCTTCGCTTCGCGACACCTTTTAATCATCGTCCTCGCGCGAAACTCGTCAAACTCTTCTCTGGGCACTGAAATGAAGCGGCCTTCTCTGGTCGATGGCGTGTTTTATCGATACGTTCGATCTGAAAAAAATAAAAGAAATTAATCCAGGCGAGAACGCGGTTGTAATGAAGATCGCCGCGGAACGGAAGACACAGAGAGCTTCGGATAAAAGAAAAACGAATTAACCGGGTAAACCTGCTCCGAGAAGTCGTCCCCCCTCCGGTGAAAGATCCCGTTAAGTTTCACTTTCGTGCCACGATCGAAAGTTGGCGGTGATGCGACGGTGTCGTCTAGTGGCCCGCAGAAAAAAAAACACTTTCAGTTTCGTCCGCCATACGAAAACACACCGGACCCGTCGAGTAGCAGATAAATCAACTTGGGAATGTCGCTGTTCTCGGTTCCCCCGCGTCGCGCGCACATATTCGGGCGTCCAATTTTGCCAGTCAAATTCCAACAGTCGCCACGCAATCTCCGACTGTCTCTCCGGCGAGCATTCCGTCCCTTCGTTTCCAAGATCTTTTTGTTCGACGAAGCACAAAGCGCAAGGATCGCATATCCCTCCGTCATCGTCGCGAGAGGCTCCGGTGATCACAAGTTAACGGACAAACAAAAGCATAGGTATCAGCATGTAGCGCGACATCTGCACTGTAAGATGACATAACCTAACATTGGAAGGTAAACAGAGAAAAAGTGAATTGTTATCCCAAAACTTGCGTGAAAGTTTGATAACCGACATTAATTTCTTACCAACCTAATAGAAATCGCGCTAGTGTTCGCAATGATCGCGGATTTTTCTTCTCGGATTATTTTCAGCGAAGAAACGTTGACGGACAGAAAATATTAGCATACAATTACCTGAGAGAGTTTCCATTAATATTTCAACAACGGCACTGAACACCGCTGCCCGCCCTTAACAAGCCGGTGCTCGTTCATTTGTTTACGTCGACGCGAAGCTGACGGGTTAATTAAACGTCAGACGAGCCGACCGGCTACTAATTATTGTCATCCCGATCTCGTGCGCGCCGCGGATATTATTGATCGGCCATTGGATAGACTCTCGACCGAACTGTTCGCGGAACAATTAAACGCGTCGCGGTCGTTGATGTCCGACCATAAAATGTAACCGTTCGTATCGCATTTAATTAATGTTTTCATTGCTCCGGTTCTCGTTGCTCCACGGGCTCGTTATTTTACACGGGGATTTCTAAAAAGTACGGGTAACGTTTTCTTATCGTTTCGGGACAAATTAGTAATAAAGAACGAGCGTTAAAGTGACGCCCGTTGATAGCCGACGGAATGGGAAAGCCGTAAACTCGAATTACTGTTATTGCCGGCATAAAATCGATTTTTCATATTCCGCGGGGCTTGATTTAGTATTATGCAGTCGCGTTTTCGCGAAAAGTATGTGGTTTTCAGATAACAGCCGTAAAAGTGTCGCCGGTGGAAGAAGTCTTATCAGCACAATTGGCGGTAATACCGTCGCCAGGAATCCGACGTTTTATACTTCAGCCTCGATATTGTTGGAATTTTCTGCGTTTTATTGTGGGGTAAGGTTATATGGGCGGCGCGGAAGCCGATCCACGCGAGTCCATTAACCTTAAAACTGCGATCGATAACAGTTAGTTGTAAAAATATAACAGTACCCAATTACACAAGTCGGAATTATTGGCAGAATAATTACGAGGGCGAGTCAATTTAATTAATTAATTCGGTTAGTTATATACGATTGATTTTACAATTTTTAATAATAACTAAGCCAGTAAATTACGTCGACTTTTATCACCTTCTGCATATAACCTTATACATGTTAATTCAACTGTTCCTTACCAACGACGATAATAAATGATGTTAAATCGATGATGTATCTTCTAATAGCGAACACAATCATCTGAAACGTTAAAAATTGATTTATTAGTCCGACAATTTCACATGTAAATATTTCAATTAATATGTTAACTACTATATGAAATTGGACGTGCAGAGTCGAAGCGTTACAATCAATTAGTTTATTTATACAAGACCCGGCGTCGATACATTAAAACGCGTACGTCAGTACTCGGGGAGAATTCGTCCCGGCGAACACGCTGTTGTACACTCGTAACGATAAGGGTGTAATAGGCGCGCGGGCTCAGCCGACTATAAACCATTGAAAAAGAAATGCCGCGCGCGAGAGGAAGCGCGACGCGTTTCAAACACTGTTGCGTGGGATAACGACGGGTCTGTTATCTAATATGCCCCGTTTCCTGGATGCAAATCGTTGCATTATGCAAAACGGTTGTTCCGACCGTCGTCGTCGTTTGGAATATCTCGACAGGTTCCATTAAACGCGAACTGAAAACCAACCCTAAACCCCCGGGTCGCTAACGAACGAGCCTAAACGAACCGGGTTCGTTTACATGACGTATAAATAGTCGCGGCCGGTGTCTACCGGCAAATTAAATATAACGATCATCCGCCGTGAAAGATACAAGCACCACGGACGAGATCTGTTAATGAGAAATCCTTAACGGAGAAGGGGGGAGGGAGGGGAGAAACGGTTGTTGAAACATCGCGCAGCGGCTAATGAAGATTTCGAAATTATTCGACAGTGAGAAATCCCGGGAGTCGGTTTTAAAGACTTCACGCTGCACGGAGTCGGTATAAATCAGCTTATGCGCTCGCGCGCGCGCGCGCGCTGCAATATCTCACTTGCATTTTTACGTTCGGTATGCCGGATTAATGAACTTTTCTCAAATTAACTAATTAGCGGACTACGGTGTTTATTCGTTTTTTATGGTAATGGCAATTAAACGGGCACGTTGATATTGTTGCGACTTATTTGAAATTAATTACTAAGAGGAGGAAATACATTCACCAGATGTTATCGGCGAGCACGGCCAATTTTTACTGTGCGGTTATCGTTAAAAGTACATTCGAAATAATGTAAGTTAATTTTTAAATTGTTAAGACTGCCTCGAATAAAATTACGCGTGATTTACTGTTACATGTTCATTCGAAATAATTATATATTGTAATGAGTGATTAACAAGAAGATACGCTGGGTCAATTATAAAATTGTATTTATAAATATATATTCTTAGATATAAGAAACGACGTTTTAACCCTGCAACTTGCCATGGTGATTTGGCATAACCGACTGAATTGTAAACAACAGATTTAATCGACGCATTCAGAACAAAATGGCAAATACAGATTGTCAACATCGACCCGTCCCTATTGGAAAACCCTTTATATCCCGTGTCTTCCTGGCCGCGTCTCATTCCGCCTAGTCATTTTTACCGGGAACGCATAAAATCGGCGTTCTACTAATCACCGTATAAGGACCCGATGATTATAATCGACGCGAACGATCTGTCAAGCCCCCGAGGGGAATCTGCTCGCGACGGAACAAATGGCTGGCGATCTAGCATCTCTCCTCGCGAGAGAGAGAGAGAGAGAGAGTGCACCGATCGATCCGACGTTCCTTACGTAAACCCCCGCGACCAAGGACACGGATCCCGGCACTACACCCTTCAATTTCCTCCGGCCATCAGGCGAACTAATGTCGGCCGGCCGCGCGATAGCTGGCCCCGTTTAACTCGTTCGATCGCCGATCGAGCCGCTCCGTAAAGCGAGCAATTAAATTCTTCACGCTGCCCCGCCGCAATATTTCACGCCCGCGTACGTTACCAGCGGCCCACGTAGCCCCGGCAGGCCCGCGCATTTTTCCCCGGGCCGATCCCCGCGAACGACTTTTCCCAGCTCGGTCCGGACGGGCCGCTGATTGAGCCGTAATCGGTTTTCCGCGGCGCTCCGGGACGCGACGTCGTTTATCTACGCGCCGCGCGTAATAAATCAACGGTTTCGCGCCTGCGAAACGACCCGAGCCACATTCGACCGTAATTGCGGGGACAGGAACAATTTTCGTTCGATTATTTATAATCGGACACGCGTTATTAGGCCGGCGACGCTTTTGTCGAGAGGCGTCGCAGCTACGCCGCGCGAGAAACGCGCCGTGATATCGCCCCGTATCGCGCGTCGAATCTCGCCGAATTCGTTCCGCGGCAAATTTCTGCAACCGTGCGGCGACGGTTTCTTTAACGGTCTGCCGGAAGTCGTGCAGATTTTTCAACGGTGTTGCACGAGCCTCGAAGTTTATGCAGATTTTGTCGCGATCAGGCGAAGCGATTCTGTTTAATGGGCTGATGTCGGACATTTTTGCATTTTTGAGACGTCGCTCGATTTCAGGGTAGCTTTCATGGCGAGACGAAAATTGCGAGATATTAAAAATTCACCAGCGTAAAATTACGAAAAATTGAAATGTCTTTAGATTTATGCGTTATGTGGTTTTTTACGGTTTTCTTTTTCAAAGGTTTAGGAGATCTAGATATTCTCGTCGCTGCGCTTCTTCCCGCATTTCCGGCGTTTCTAAGTGCTCCCGCTGCTACTCAATTTTCCACTCAATTGAGTCTCTAGAACTCTCGACGTCGCAACCATAATCGTTCGCAAGCTCTTGCACCTTCGAGGACCATCGTTCATCTTGATTTTCAACTTCTGTCGCTGGACCGTAATTGTTTGCACACGTTCGCGCGTCGGGATGCTGCGAATTAATCGCGATTTTGCTATTCGCAATTTGGGTTTTGCAATGTTGCAATATTGTTAAATTTTGTAGTCATCATTTTATTGCATTCTGTATTCTGAGATTAACTCGATTGTTGACTTGATTTACAAAGATTCCTAATTATCATTGTCAACAATGTTTAAGGAAATAATTCTACTTTGGGATTGCAAAATTTTAGCTAAATTAATTTAATTTCAGAAAATTAAATTTTATGCTAATCACACTTTTATCGAAGATAATCCTTTGCACTCGAGTGGCGACCCTAAGCTGACACCAAAAATTGCTACATTATTTTCAAAAACATTTTCACATTATTAGACTTGTCTCTGCACTATAAATTGTCAAAGCATTAATTAGATAAATCACTTTAATTTCACGTTATTTCTCAGCACGAAAATATCGATTCCACTGCATCGTATCTAAAGAAATATCGACGCTTAATCGTCGAGCATCTTCAACGAACCTGTAGATCGTCGAGAGAGTGCACGCTCGAGGAGCATGTTCGCGATCATGGCTACGGTGATCATGGGTCGGCAAACAATGTCTCGTTGACTCTGTATTGGACAACGGTATAGAACCTGTGTTCTTATACTCTGTACGTATACTGTACAGTATAGTACATCGTGCACGTAGACTATAGGTGCACCTAGACTATAGGTGGTGGCTCATCGGCGAGGCTCGTTCCAGCGGAGTAACTCACGAGGGGACGATTATAGACCGCGCGGCGGGTCCCCCCCTTATCTCCTTCGACAAGATTTCTAACGAGGGTCAAAAAATACGGGGCCGACGTGGCGCGCGACGGGGCGAGAGCCGCGCGCGGATTAGAAAGCCCCGGGATTATTTATGCGGAAATTTCACGCGGCCGTGCTCCCGATATTCGGTCCTAATCCTTCGGAGGATGCGTATCCCCCGGTCGTAAAGTCCGGCTCGGTTGCTCGTCCTTCACGCCCACCAGGAGTCCCTTACCCGCTGAATTTATTATACCGTGTTCGACCATGATCTCTCTCGTTCGGGTCACCCTCCCCTGCCGTCTCTCTCTCTATCGCTTTCTTCTTGCTTCTAAAAATGACGCTGATATCGGATAAGTGCCATTAATGATGCCATTCAGCTGATCGCCTTTTAGGAATTTTAAGCGTTTTGAGCATGTTACGCGTTTTAATCATGTTACGCGTTTTATGGAGTTAGGAGATGTATGGGAAAATAGGGGAACACGAACGGAGTGAGAAGATTAGAAGGATTTCGTGTATTAATAAAATTGGTGAAAACAGAGTCAGATATTTATTTGGTAAAATAAATCTCGAATACTAAATTCATGAAGGATTGAAGCTTTGTTTTAACATAATTCAGATGGAAATTAATGGTGATCCATAGAGTAGTTGAGTAGAGCATATTTTATTCTATTGGCATAGTCTTTCGGCGTCTCTCAAAATTCTCGTTTTAATAATTTTTTTTAATTCTAAAAATATCGAGAAACTAGTTTTCAATATAATATACTTTTGAGTATAGATTTAGAGATCATATATTTTTTTATTTATATTTTTGCGAATATTTTGGCGATAGAAATTAATTATGAAAAAGCTCCATTGACCCTACATAATTTTTAAAAAATGCACATCGTCCCTTCGATTTTTATATTTTTCAAAAAACAAATATGGTATTTACCGAACGGTATTCATTATAAATCTTGCGTCGTATCTATCATAATATATTTATTACCGTCATTAGTGAAAAATACTTGAGCAGCAGCGATTATCATAATCGACGCGAGAATAATAGCCACGTGATCGATCAAAGCTTCGTCTTATCGTTCGCTAATGGACAATTAAAGCCAGTAACAGGACAAATTTCTTAACTATATCGGCGCAGAAATTTCGTGGCTATAAATAAAGCCGGCCGACGCGTTCTAATTTACATAATTTCGTTATTTTTTTTTTTCTACGACGTCCTAAAAATGGCCGTCGCCCGCGGCACAAGCCTGGCTAATCAAACGATCCCGCCTTCCATTAACCATTTTCCCTTCCTTCCTTCCTTCCTTCCTTCACCCTTTCCGACCGACACTCGGCTAGGCCTCGACCAGTTGTCGGCAGTTCTTTCCGCTTTTTTCCTTGACGGTCTAGGATCTAGAGATCGTCACGTGCCGACAGGATGGTGCCAAGACATCCTCGGGCCCTCGATCCATTGAAAATATTCCGTGCTCTTGAAAAATAATTTTTGCCCTTTCCTGAATTTTATTTCTTCTAAATTAACAATTTTCTGCGAGAAATTGTTACCTATTTTTGACATTCGATTGTTTATTAATTGTCATGGGGGTTGTCTCAGGTATTAAAAAATGTTCTACCAAGCAATTCCAGTTCTATTTTCTTTTTAATTAATTCTGTTCTAAAAGCAACGATTTTCTGCCAGTTTATTGATCCTTTATACATTGTTTATAGATCCTATTTATCCTTTATCCTTTATAGACCATTCATAAATCTTTTATAGATCGTTCGTAGATATTTTATAGACCATTTATATATATTTTATCTTCGTCAAGACATTCGCAACAGCTCATTCGACCTAACAGCACTTATGATTGCCTCAGGCTTCATATTTAAACCGCGCGCACAGGCAATTAAAAGAAAACCTCGTTTCCATATAATTAACCTCGTCCCCTCGCAACTGACAATTTTCCACGAGTCTTAAATATTCTAAATACCACGTTCAACATATGAATAACTTCTCTTTGCCCTAACTGCGCTCAGAATTGTCCCAGAAGCGATGTTTCAGGGCACGTTGCGTTAGAAAATAAGAGAACGAGTAATATGAGGCGGTCCACCTTGTTTTCTCCTTATGAAAGCGTGTCATTTCATTGCTCTCGATTGCAACGAAGCTAGGACAGTGTCCCGCAAAGCAATTAGGCCACCTGACACTGTGTCGAGGCCCTAGGCTACCATGAGTTATGCCAGCAGTGCCACTTTGTTCCTTTCGATGTCATTAAAATTAAATTTACGAACTTCTAATATTTTAGTTTAAGTCAGGTTTGAAAAATTGGAGAATTTAATTTTTATTATAAATATAGTTCTGGGGATTCTTGTTACTATGTCGAAGCCATGGTTGCAGCGCGGAAGTGCCATTTCATTAAATTAAATTAAAAAATCATTGTTAAATTCAATTAGAGAATTTTTGTTATTTTATTCGATCTCAGATCTGAAAAATTGAAGAATCTGATTCTTTGTACTACAAATACGGCCCTGCGTATTCTTTTTATTCTATCGAAGCTATGTTGCATCGTGGAAGTGCCATTTTGGTCTCTTTAATTCAGTTGAAATTCGGTTAAAGGTCGTCGGTTATTTTAGTCGAACTCCGGCTTAAAAAATTGAAGAATCTAGGGTGTCCTGTTGTAGAGACGGCCCTGGACGCCCCTCGGCATACGGAGGATCCGCATAAACCGGATGCATCCGTGGCGATGGCGCGTAAAAGATTCATTTCTTCCTCGCGTCGCATCCGCGCGGAACGATCGGGACGAGCGTCTGCCACCATCGGGGGCTTCTCCTTCTATTTTCAACCGAACCCTTTTCGTTGCCCAGACCGAACACAGCGCTACCGGCGCAGTGTCCTGTTTCTCGTCCTTTTTTTTCCCCACTCCGGAGGCGACAAATTCATATGATTTAATGTATTGTTGCAGGTGTTAATATCCCGGACTAATCCGGGCCACCGTTTCCATGGGAGCCGCGTCGGCATAAATTAATAAAAGCAACAGAGCGGGCCAATGTGTTCTGCGAGCCTAATCACAACTTCCTCCCGTTCCTGTCTTCAGTCTCCTAACGGCTAAGTACCATGAAACGCACTTTTTTATACGCGCTTGTTGAGAGAAGTCAGGTATAGTATAACGCTAGGGAAAAATTAATATTTTAATAAATATACGGCTTATTAAATTCGAAGCATATATTATAGTGAAGCAAGTATCGCATCGTTTGTATTTTGTCTGTTCTTATTTTATATAGTAAGTGAAGGGAGTCATCAACCCTTTCCACTCGAAGCCATTTTAACTGTGATTCTAAATTAACTTTTCCGACATGTAGCATTTTTGATAATTTTTGGAATCTAATTTTTCATGATATAAAAATGATCTTGAAACGCGCTGTAACAATTTTAGCGGTGCCTCGGGGTCAGGAAATTGTAAAGAAATAAGATTAATATTTGCGTCGACGCGAAACGAATTTTCTTCCCGCGTTCGTAATACATTTCGCGCCGTTGAATATGCATCCGTCTAACAGGTTCCTTAACATTCGCCGTTAATTGTGCGCGCGCGTGAGCGATTGCTTAATTATCGTTAACGATCTTTAGCGTCAGTCGATAATTCTCGTTGCCCGTTGCGGACCGGTAGAATGCAAATGAAATCGTTGGTAGCCAGCATTTAAGCAACAATGATAATAAAGTGGGCCGGTATAGGTGCGGCGGTGGCCACCGCGTCGCGCGAGGCCCTCGAAATAATTTCACCGGTTCACCGGGGGCCCTTGGACGCGTTGAACAAAAAATCGGTGGCCCTCGAAAGCCGGAGAAAAAGAGAAGGGAAACGGGTTGGCGAGCACGGGGTGCCGTTCCGGGAAGGGGGGTTTACGCGAAATTAATAGCGGCCGCGGCCTGGAAATTATCGCCGGCATTAATTACAATATTTACGGGACGGTGGCGTTTCGCCGGTTACATCGTTTGTTCATTAATAACCCCCCCGGATAAATAAGCATCATAAAGTGATTATAAAACCGTGGGGACCGCCGGAAGCGACTAGAGACCACGCGGCTTTCGTACGGAAAGCGTTGCAAATAGTAATTGAGATACTACTTTCGTTCCGTGAAGATTGTAATTCAGGGTTGATTTTATTCCTCTGCCCGGCCCGAACCGGCCCCGGCCAATTATCTTCTTTCGTTCGTTACACAATTCGTTATTTATTGTTGCTCGCAATTTGCGATTTTTCAACGGTAATCCCTTAACGTGTTCGCCACGGAATTCTCTTGGATTCGTTCCGCCGGTTGTAGACGTGATTATAAAGTACGTCGAAATTTAATTTCGAGGAGTTAATGGCTCCGTTAATTTAATGGACGAATTTATTCGGGGCTGTAAAACACGTGACCAAAATCTATAACGCCTGCGAGGTTGGAAAAATGTTTCGGGTTGCGTTCGAATAAATATTTTACGGATCAAGTAACTTCGGATCAGTGTTCCAAATGGTTATGCGTTCAAGTAAATATTTCAGGTAGTATTATTTGAAATAAATAGTCAAATAAATAATCAGATAAATAGTCAAATAGATAGTTAAGTATATAGTCAAGTAAATAGTTAAATAAATAGTCAGATATATAGTCAAATAAATAGTTAAATAAATATTAGTAATATTAGTAATATCATTATGTCTCCTAAATAATATTAATAATATCAATACGTCTTCTAAATAATATTAAGATATAAAATACGTCATCTAAATAATACTATGATATAAAATACGTCTCCTAAATAATACAACAATATAACAAATTTCTAATATCTTCCAAACTTTAATCCCTGCATTACGCCGCTTCGCCAAGTTCTAACAGTGTCCGAGTAGTGGGGGTACCGGAGCCCCAGAAAAGTGATTCGACGAGGATAGAGAGGGCCGATTTATCGGCTCGCGTGTTGCTAACTGGCGGTGCTTGTTAAACCGCTTTTACGGCCGCACGAACCCGCGGCCAGATACCTTTATCATCGACTATAAATTTCGGCAGCGCCCCGGATAGAAAAGGGTCCGCCGCGTTTTGTAATTGGCAATAATTCACACGTGACCGCAGCCACCCGGCCGGATCCCGCGCGAGCCTGTCGATTTCACGATCGGTGATCGCGATCCGCGATCGAGACGGGCGTGCTTTCTTTCTTTTCCTCTTTCTACGGTCTCTATACCGTGGGCTCGTTTATTGAGAGGGGCGGATTGCTTGTCCGACAAATTGAGACGTTCCTGGCCTGGCCGGTGGATTCGTTTCGGAACGAATATGGTACTTGGGTGTTACAAGACGATCGCGGTATGACGGGGATTCGAATTTTATAGTACAATATTAATTGTACAGGTTTAATAAAATGCAGAATATTTAAAAAATAGCACAACATACTATAACCTCCTTCTCTGGTTGACTAGACAAAGTAGAAACAGCCGGCCATAGTCAGACATACTAAATGGTTCCTCTTTGTTGGTATTTGACAGCTCCGTTGTCGTCAATTAACGCTTTGTTTTCTTATTATTGTCATCAGTTATTATTATTATTATTTAATTAGTACCCATTTGAATATAAAATTATGGCCTAATAAAAATATTCAAATAAAATATTCAATAAATATCAAAATTTTTCTATACAATTTTATACACTTTAATATTATAATTTTAAGCCTAATTACTATCGAATAATGCATATAACGCATTTCTAACGCAGATTTGCCGGTCGACCCGTCGCACATATAAATTTTCAGTAATCCGTTCTCCAGCTGTGCCGCCTATCGTGAAACAAGCTGTAGACCGCGGCAAATAAAAGATCCGCCGCCGCAATAAATAATACGTTTTCCATTTAGAAATATCGCGTGGACCTCGATTATCAGAACACCAATCAGCGGAACGATCGATTAATAGGACGTACCGTATATAAACGAACGTGGTTGTCTTGTCTAACAAGTAAAGAGAGGAAACATGTAATTACACATACAATGTTTTCATATCGCCCGTGATTTGTTTCACGGCGAGCACACACGGTCCGCGGGACACGGGTTTCTTCCGCGTACGCTATCATGTCTTTCGGTTATTATCGGCTCGTAAATAACTTTCGCCGTGCCACGTTTCAGAAAAGAACTGCGCCGAATAGCAATTAAATACCATTATACGCGTGTGTTCCAACTTTCAATACTATGCATTATATATTGCCGGTGCCGAAGCCGTTGCATTACTTTACGTTTGAAACTTTACGACGGTTCTTCCTTGTCCGAGCTGGAAATTCTTTTCTCGATCTCCGGTTATTCATTGTTTTAATCACGACGATAATTAGCGTTCGCGATATGATTTACGAGTCCCGCAGAATCGAGCTTTTATTCGATTCTCGAATCCACCTCTGATTCAGAGATCGATAAATCGATTCGGAAAAATCGTACGTCAACTTTTAAGTAGTTGTTGCAAAGAGAAAGCTTTATTTTGTAAATTTATCGAGGTGTCGGTGCAAAGAAAAATTTTTAAATGGTTTTATAAGCATTTCGATTTTTAATATTTTTGAGAAAAATCGTGTGTTGAATTTTTGCTTTATTATAGTGTGTACTTGTTATTGAAATAAGAGGGTATGATGTTTCCTGAAAATAGAAGGTTCAAGCTTTAAAATGACGCTACGTTTATGTTCGTGCGATTGTTGTTGCCAGAGTTATAAAAATTTAAATATGAAGAACATGTTAGGGGTCGTATTAAATGGTAAAAATTAAATCTTGAGAAATTGAGATGCTAAGAGTTCAAAATTAAATTATCGTTAAATTACAGTTAGATTATGATTAAATTACTGATAAACAACAATTAAATAACTGTAAAATACCAATAAAATTCACTCAAATTAAAATTAAATTACGATAAAACCGCATTCAAACTGCAGTTAATATCAACTCGAATCACAGTTAAATTAAACTAAAATTGCCCATAAATATCCTACCACTCCAAATTACTATACTCCACCTCTGAATTCCGACGCTAGGTACATATCTCGAACCCCGGGCCGCGAGCAGCCGCGCCACCATATACTCTCCTCGGCCGTCTTATTAGAAATTTTCTCGAGTTCCAGCAATTTAATCCCGTACGCCAGGTTACACGGTTCCCGGGCGCCGCTGTAAGACGGCGACGTTCGATCGACGTCGACGCCCACGCGCGCAAAGACCGTACGATATAATCGAGTCCTCCGGGGGCCCGGCGATCCGCGACAATGTTGGGAGGAGGGTCGCCCGGGTATCACGATGTAGGACACGGTCCGTGGAACCGGTGTTGCGCTACGCTGAAAAGAATATCTCTGAGGAACTCTAGCCGGCGGCGCTATCAGCCGGTTCGCGGATGGTTAATGAATTTATTGCCCCGGGGTTATCTACGTCCCGGCTTGTAACAGTCAATTTGTTTCCCCTCGGACGGGAGAGGGAGGGGGAAGGAACGGCGAGAGACTGGCTCCGAGGAATTTTCGCTCGGGTTCCGGGAAACCCGAGCGCGGGCCTTCTCCGTACTCCCCCTTCGCTTCAGTGCCCGGACGCCCCCGCGTTCACCATGCAAATATCGGAGGGCGACGAGATTTATCGTTCACGTGACGAGGACCTACCGCAACCCGGCGGCCTGTTTCCACGGACGGTGTCCCGCGTCCTTTAACTGTACAGGCTGTTGCTGAATCCGCCTCGGGTAATCGCGTTTCTAACGAAAATTGCGAATATTTAATTGCAAATATTTAATTGCAATTTCAACCCCCCTTAATCGAAGTCATTTTAACTTTAAATCCAAGATTGGATTTACTGTATTTTATTTTCTTAGTTTCTACATGCAAAATAGAGTCTTGTAAGTCATACTATAGTTAGGCTTATTATGGTATTTTAAATATGGTAGCGTAGACATTATTTTATAGCATGATACAATAATTTTTAGTATTCATTATTAATTTTTAGTATTTTAAATGTGGCAGTGTAGAAATGATTTTATAGCATGAGATATAGCATAATGTTTGCATTATCGCGACGAACGCGTAGTCAATTAAAAAACCATGACGAGCCTCGTTACACGACCTGAAAATGTACTTCGAAACTCGCGAAAGCGAAATAACGGACGGAGTAAGAGAGCCCCATTCATAACGAAATAACAAGCGCGCCGTAATTATTAATCGCGCTGGCAACGGGTGCCAAAATGGCGTCGTAAAATCACAAATTACCTAATAAAAGCACCGAAGCACAAAACGACCTTGGCAAAGCGGCGGCGGCGGCGGCAACGTTTTTTTAAAGAACGCCCGTCCGCTGTTACGAAATCGTAACGGATACGAATGTAGATCAATTAGACGAACGCGCAATTAGATGTACGGGGAGTAACGGCGGCGTAATGAAGTTATAATTTTCGTACGGGAATCACGGCGGCGGATCTACAAGCGTAAATTAGTCGCGCGGACGCATGTTAGATCCCCGGACACGATAAAGACTGCGCGGAGAGGCCTCGCCACGGTCGATCGAGCAGGTCGCGGCCGTTGTTAAGATCGATCATCGCCGAATCGCCGGATCGATCTCGAATCCACCGATAGCCGTGATCGTCTAGTGGTTAGGACCCTACGTTGTGGCCGTAGTAACCCAGGTTCGAATCCTGGTCACGGCAATGTGTCAATGACACATTGTCACGGCGGAGGATTCACTTTTTTTTTCGACCGTTTCCCA
>NC_135774.1:29050917-29086614 GCF_028453695.1 Augochlora pura | reverse complement strand
TTTATCTAATCGTGCACGAAACACTCGTCACTTACTAGTCACCAGTCACGTTATTATAGTGCAAGAGGTTAAAACGTCGACGATTAGTCGCGATCAGCCGACTTCGCGCTTTTATAAACTCTAATTCGAGCGAGCACCGGAAGATGTTCGTCGCTCGCGAAAATTTCTTTCCACCGGCGGAATAATCGCACGTTATCGTACATTACCCAGTGGATTATACGCGGGGATATTTATGCACGGTCGCTCCGCCGTTACCGGATCGAGCCGCGATTAAAACGGGCAACGGAGATTATCCGTCATTAAGTGGCAAAACGACGAAAAACGTCGCCCGACGCGATAATTGCCGGGCATTATTGAATATGTCGGAGAGATTAGCGCCGATTATAGCGGCTAATTGCGAGCGTACGGTAAATCATTACGATCTGGTAACAGTATCCGGCCTATCCGCCGGCGCAACGATGGACGCCGATAAAAATCCTTTCTTCTCGCCGACTAATAAAATCGTTTGGACGCGCGCGGTCTTATCCGCCGCGAGGGAGAGGGAGGGAGGATCGGGGGACACCTAACAACCCCGTCGCGTTCGATGACAAATTAGACAGGTGGGGAAAACTAGTATCTTGTTATACACGAATACCAGCAGTTCCAGCGACGTTAAACGCTTTCCCCCCTCCCTCCCCCCACACGGCATGCAGATTACGCTTTTATACGTCATCGATTCTAGCCAGGCCTTTTACACGGCAAACCCGTAAACTGTGCGCGGAATTAGGTTGTTACCGCGGGTAACGCGC
Organism: Augochlora pura; assembly: GCF_028453695.1. Taxonomy (NCBI): domain Eukaryota; kingdom Metazoa; phylum Arthropoda; class Insecta; order Hymenoptera; family Halictidae; genus Augochlora; species Augochlora pura. The sequence goes on along the minus strand of NC_135774.1, from coordinate 29,085,826 downwards.
CGACACAGCGCGAGAGTCTCGCGGTATTTTAATGAGCGCGAGGCGATCTGAATTCGTGTCGCTCGCGTTTTCGGTTTTAATTCGATTACTAGTTCAAGCTCGGATAAAATCATTTTTGAAGCCGTGCTTGGAGTTTATTATACCGAAACGGAATTTATGTATTTTACAGAATCGTAAGTGTCCTTTGGAGAAAATAGTTATTAATAATCAAAATTAATTGTTAATCGTCAAGGAAAAGAATATACAGTAATATTACTATGCAAGGTACTATTATTATGTAAATGTATCGCGTGTTTATTTAAAATTATTATTACGCTGATAATTCTGTCTTTATATAAAGTACTGTGATTCTGAATTTATATGAAACACTTAATAAATATATAAAGACATTGATAAATATATAAAGAATTAATAAATATATAACTGAATAAATATATAAAGAAACGATCTCTCTCAACTCAAGAGAAACGAATTTCTAATTAGTCTTCATCATGTCATAGCTATTAAAACGATTATCGTTCTAACCGCGCGATCATCGAACAAGACCATCCTCCATACTCGCGTCAATGATTCCAAGATTCTGCTGCATCGAGTCGAAAGGTTTCGGAAGTGATGCGATTGCAATTAGTACACGGGTTGCTTTTAGCGCGGTTTATCCGAGGATCGTTCGATCGTCGACGTTGGCCCGCGGGTGCGCGCTCGATACTGATCCATGAAGACGTTAGCGGTGAGCATCGAGGCACGAGATATTAATGAGGCCGATACGGGGAAACGAGTCTCACTGATACGGCCGATGAGGAGACCCGAAGCCGATCCGCGGGACACGACCGGAACACGGTGTCGCTCGGAGCGCACTCGACGCTGATAAATTAATTTACAGGATCACGAGTTATAGACAAGTTGAAACATTGTGGCTGAACGCGCGCGCGCGCGGACGTTGATAAATCGGGGCCCGCAACCTTGGCCACCTTTATAATTTACCGATTGCACGGCGGACCTCCCCGCGCCAAAGTATGGGGTATAATCCGTGTCACCGGCTGCTGAATTATTATCAATCTCCCCGGCTCGGTTCGCTTTATCGTGCCTTTAAAACGTGCCGTCGCCGAGATTTACTATCATCGGATAATTAAGAAGCCGTAATCCGCGACGGAAATTACCGTGGAAAGCTTGAAACCGCCGCGTTCTTACATGGGACGCTTCATCGGCCGTCCAACATGGCCGACCACCCGTTGGGATTTCCCGGCAGTCCGCGCGGCGTTAATGTTGAATTACCGTCGATATCCTGCGCTCGTTTTAATTCCCGAATGGAAAAGAACGGCTAAGTCGAACGAATGTTGAAACATATTCGTGGATTCGATATGGCAGAACACTGTTGCATTTGCGGCTAACCGATGCCACGGATGCTGAATTATTGCCGAACTCCGAGGCGTGTCGAGGATTTCCTGTTCAGAATGGTTCGAGTGCTTTATCATTGGAATGAAATATCGTTGAACGAATCTGTTAATTAAAACGTTCAATTTGTTGCTGTGCAACTGGTATCTTGTTCTGTTTAATTTTCTTTTCGTCGTCTGATTTTCTGAGAAAGTTGTGGTAATTACGCTGGATATTTTATTTTATTTATTTATATATGAACAGGAAGTATTTGCTTTTTCAGATATGGGAATTGGTTTTAATTGGACGGCTATTCCGCTTCGAACTAATTAAAGTAATTACTTTTGAATTAATTTATTGTTTGGTGATAAAAATAGTTGGGATTTTACAGATAGTTGATCACAAATATATTCGATTAATCGGAGATTTTATAATCGTTGATGTTTCTGCTATATACGTGAACACTGGAGCATCAGTGATTCCATATTTATCCTGTACGATATTAGAACCGATGCTAAGAGAAACGATTAACATATTAATTCTATAGGGTGTCCTAACAATGTCTAACAATCCGGAAATGGGGGACACCTGAGGTGATTTCAAGCAACTTTTCCCTTTGCACAAATTTTCTCCGACGCATTATTAACCAGTTATTAACGAAAAACGTTGACCAATGGGACGCGAGCTCCGCTGGCGCGTTGCCGCCGAGGCAACAAGTGGTCGAAGCCCAGTTTCGCTCATTACCTCAGCCGCCTCGCGTCGACGATCCTCGCCTTCCATTGGTCAACGTTCTTCGTTAATAATTCATTAACGACACCTCAGAGAAAATTGTTCTAAAGGAAAAAGTTGCTTGAATTGATCTGAGATATCGCCTAGTTCCCCGTTGTCATACATTCTTGGAACACCCTGTATAAATAAACGTTCAACGCTGATGGTCGACGGATGGCGAGCCGACAAAACGGCAAAAACTCTTTACAAGCCTTTCTCAAACGAAGATTTATATAATTATTACCGGCTCTGTGAACGGGCTCGAATAAGCGAAGCGACTACATGCGACTACAATTTACAGTTTAACGTCCGGCCGGTCGAAAAAAAAAAAAGAAAAAAAGAAAAAGAAAATGCCGCGTCGGTCGAGGGCAGTATTTAAGGATACGCGGATAAATACCGTGCTCGGTCACAGTGTACCTGGCTCGGGTTACAGAACGGCAATTACAGAGCCGGGTAATTAGAACTACAGTTTAGCTTATCTTGTTAATTATAATCTGGAACCGTATGACACCGCTGGTCCGTCGGACCCATTAAATAGGAGAGTTACAGCCGCTTAGGCCTGTCGATTTTATGCGTGTATAACGAGCGGTCGACAAAGTGCGATCCGTAGCAACAATTAACGAAGTTTTAAAGGGGAGGGGGGAGGCTTTGGCAAACGAAGGCCACTGAAACCTATAATTCGATTTTTCCGCTAGGGAAGCCGAGCCCCGGAATCGCGTAAATTGTCACAAGTCCGCGGAGTCGCGGTTCCCGATGGTATCGGGCGTGACTTATAAAACGGCGCGATAATTGCGCCGGGCAAAGTTTGAGAGATTGAGATATTCGAGCGATTAGCGTAATCCCGCGGTCGGCCGATGAATAATCAAGCGGGCTCCGCGCACGGAGGCCGGCGACAATTACACCGGAGAATTCCGCGAAGGAATCTCCCGTGAAGCATCGGGGCGGTGCCGCGCCACTAAAAATGGAGCCACGGAGCGAAAGGGGGGAAAGAAGCTGGAGCGGCGACCGGGCCCCCGTCCAGAAATCCCATAAGACATTACTATAAACGCGCGGATAAATCAAGCCGTGGGGAAACCGGCGACCAATTAAATTTCCTGCGGTCCTTCGCCCGAGCAAAAAGCAAGCGGTCGCGCGCGCGCGCGCGCGCTCGACGACCCATCGTCTCCACCTTTATCAATTAAAACGATCCGTGTAACGAGCGCGTCGCTTTAATTACGCTCGGAACGGCGCTACTGAAATATCGGCCGGTACCGTATTATACTTTGTAACGACGGGCCGTCGTATTGCCGGACGGGTGTCGATAGTGCTCCATCGATCATTTCACGAGTATCACCGCGGACGTGATCCCGATTGGGATCGAGAGAATCAATTTCACGATCGAACGCGCGGATTAGACGATTCGGCTTTCTCTACACGCCCACTGATTTCATTTATCTGTTCGATACGTAACCAATCGGCCGCTTGATCTATCGACTAATTACCGGTCGTACATCGAATTCGAGAAGTTATTTCCGCATGAAATCGCGATTTTTTTAAACTGTGGCAATTTCCTTTGGAAATGTAAGCCATGGGAAGTGTCGCGTGATAAATTGGCAATTTTTTCTGCGCTTGAATAATTTTGTTCTTGTGTAAAAAAGGAAAATTGATTTGTATGATTATATATACTAGATTTGATATAAATCATTAATTTAGTTAATAAACTCAACAAACCATAAATTCCGAAAATCCGTGCAACATAAATGTGCCCATAATTATGAAAATGATCATATATTTCTTGTTTCGAGATATTTAATGAATTTGCATAAATTAAAATATATTCCTACATTATGCGATCATTTTATTTAGAATTTGATTAGTCTTGATCAATGGAAATTTATTATGAATATAATAAAGTTTATATAATTTCTTTAAATTTTTGACTTTGACCATTTTTAAAAATTGCATTAAATAAATTTAGTTTGAAATAATGTGCTGTAAAATAACTCATAAACTCATTTTTTTTTTATTAACTTTGACTTAGTCCACTTTCATAATTATGGGAACAAATGTAACATTTACATTTACCATTTCTTGCAATCCGTTTCTCCCGAACAAACGCATCGAAGAAAATTCGTAGAGCGAGGTATTTACAGATTGTTAAGAGAATTCCCGCTGGGTAGAAGCAAATTAGGCTCCTCCTTGCTGAACCCTTTTTTTCTCCCCGGAGCGTGGCACGGGACGCGGTCGGGCGCGCGCGTCCGAAAATATCCGAGCCGGGGCGGGAATACGAAACCAGAAGTAACCAGAGGCAAGGGTCTGGCATCCGGCACGAGCAACAAAATATAATAACACCACGTGCGTCTACTTACACCCACGGACAATGAGAGAGAGGGATCGGTGCGCGGGACCCGCGCGCGTGTCATTGGGCGAGCGCGGATTTTCTTTTCAAACAAACCGCGCGCGCGCGGTTACATGAAACAGATACGGGACGCCGAGGAACTCGCGCTCGCAATTAAAACAATTAATGGAGCCAGATGAAGTACCGGGCGAAAATGCGGCCAGATAAAGACATAATGTATTCGACAATGCTAAAATAAGATCGACGGATTTATATCGATGAAGTATTATTAAAAGTACACTTTGGATATGGAAGATTGATAAATAGATTATTAAATGGAGTCGGACGATTTTCTTTATCAGGAATAATTTGTATGTTTTATATATTTATGACGGGACCGAATTACGTGAAATTAAAAATAATCGAGGGATTAAACGAATCTGAAATTTTGATTTTGCATTGGATAAAAGTTTTAAATATAACTAGACGGTTCTATCTGGTTCATATTTACTGTAATTGATTAATTATTAAGATTTTAGATATCTCTGGTAAAAATCAGTTATCTCGATCTTCATTATTATGTAATTTCTTTGTTGCTTTACTTGAATACATCTTAAATAGGTCTGTTATGTAAATAAATAATCTTGCGTAAAGATCAGCGGTTCTTAATGTTCATTAAAGCCAGGAATGATGTCAGTTTTAAATCGTGTCACATTTTCAAGATAATCGCGGACTATCGGCTCGAATATAGAAAATCGAGGAAGCGCGACGTTAGAGAGGAAAAGTCACGGCGCGCCGTCGTGTTTGTCGCGTGACGGGGTTCGTCGATGAACGAACAACAATTTCCCACGGCGCGTCGTCGTCTCGAGGACCATGGTACGCGATGCGACGCAGTCGATTAACCACGATAATGGGTCATCGTCGTGCCGCCACGTGCTGCTGCTGCTTGCCACGGTATCACGCGTGCAGGCGCGAGAGCTTTTTCCGGCCGGGCCGGGTCGGGCCGGGCCCCGATTATCGTTTACGCTCGGTGCTTATGTTTGTGTGTCAACGGGCCGCACGTGGTCACTGTTTTACTCGTGCCACCGTGTAAACACCGTGTCAGGAGACGGTCGCCTCCCTGCCGACCTCCTATCCGACCCGAATCACACCTCTTTACGATTCGTATCGATGCTGGCCCGGCCACTTAACACGCTCGCCAAACCGGCCGTCGGCAAGACCCCGCAGGAATTCCACCGAAACCCCATAAAAACCGAACCAGACGCGGCCTGGTCAGAGTTTTTAATTGCGGTCGTCTTCCACGACCTTGTCGCCATTTTTATTTTACTTTTTAACAAGGTGTTAACACTTTCCATTCGTTATTTACAAATGGAGATAATTTTGCGGATTTTTAGTAATGTTTTTTTCATTCAACCCTTTCGGAATTCTTTGCAGTTTTATGCTGGAGGTTCAGTTTAGTTTGTTGCTCGATGATGCAGATTATTCGACGATTTTTGAGAGAGTTTACTCATTCAGTTTTTATAGAATTCTTCTGATTTTTATGCTGGGTGATAAGATTTTTATTAATTAATTAAAGGGGTAGAATATTTGGACGTTTTTTCTTTTAATTTTTATATTGGGTGTCAAGACTTTATGAATCAATTAAGAAGGTATTTTTACTAGTGCTCCCTTATTCAACCTTTACAGAATTTTCTCAATTAATATACTTGCTATTAAAACTTTGATTAATTACTCACTAACCTTGGAAAGCCCAACTATTTCTAATTCCTCCCTTATTTCGTAAAAAGTATACCAAAGATTAACCTATCGATTCTCTTTATCCTGCTTTGACTACTTTCAGTTCTCCTACCGTTTCTAGTCTCTCGAACAAGCCGAAGACGCCATCAAAGTTTCAACAATGACGTATTCAATTTAAAACGTCCGTTCGACGAGCCTAACCTCCAACGAGTTATACCTTCGCGTCACATAACGTTCATCGTACGAACGACTGCCGTGGTTTTATCGCGCAATACTATATAACCCGGTCTCATTAATCACACGGTAGGAAAAATCGCCGCGAAAGCTTCCCATTATTTTTGCAATAAATCTAGGAGAAACCAATCTAGTTTCCAAGACGCGGACACGTTTTTATGCATCCTGCGTCGTAAAACTATCCCGGGCGCGCGGGATCCGCGACGGCTCTGCTCCTACCGGGGCCGTCTTCATTAAACCACAACTCCGGTGGATATTCTCCTTTTAATAAAACCGTTCATTAATTATTTTGCGGACAGCCCTATCGTTCCCGTCGGCAACGGCTCCATTAACTCCGTCGTCATTGTACTCTATTTTTCTGTCCCTGTCCGCCGCTCACCCCTGTCCGCGCTCGTTCGAATCGCGGACTTTACGATCCGGAAGCTATCATCCTTCGCGAGGGGTTAGGATTTTAACCCTTTGCACTCGAAGCCATTTTAACTGAAAATCTGAAACAATTTTTCCGGGTTCTAGTATTTCCATTTTATGTAACAAAATGCATTTTAAGGATATGAAATTGAGTCACGTGACTCGTATAACATTTATAATTTCAATAATCTTTTAAATCCAAGCTTCGGCGATATTTGTAAAAATAATTTTGGAACGCGTTACAACGATTTTAATGGCGCTGCAGAGGGTCGCCACTCGAGTGCAAAGGGTTAAACCGCGGTCGGTTGCGGCCGCGTCGCACGAATCTCACACCCGGAGAGTTCACGAGCGCCTCCGCTGGCCCGTCTCCTGGGATATCTCGCGCGGGGCTCTCCAACCGGGATTTATTATATCGCCGCGGCGATCTTCACGGTAGAAGCCGAAGTAGTCTTATCAAATATTACATGGTGCGCGGTGTAATCGTAAATTAGAATCGCGGAAACCGCTCGGTGAATAAACAGGCATTCAGTTTCGGACGGTTCCGTCCAATTTCTCTCGCGATCCCGGTCTCACGGCGGCCGATGTTTAACTGCTCGAGTTAATGCGCGCGCGCGCACAGCAAACGCGTGTTCCTTTTTCCGTAGAGCAAATTGTTACGATCGGTAAGCTTCCGCCCCTCTCGATTACGCGGAAACTGCCACGGCAAAGGGGTTAGATCACCGGAGGAATTAGTTACGTTATATTAATCCACGTAACTCGATGGATTATTTTTAAGAATTGTCGGAATCGACGAAACCAAAATCGCGCGTAATTGGCTGTTACAGTGTCGAGACCATAAACACCATTCAATTGGAAAAATTCACTGGAAAATCGTAACTGGTCGACTCGAAGCGCCGAAGGAAAACGAGCGTTTGAAAATCGTTCCCAGGGACGCGGAAGGGTTAACGCTGTAAAGGATTTCTCGCAACGAGGAAGTAGTTGCAAGTTGGGTCAAGCGTCGAATTTTTTAGAGTGACTGTCAGGGCGTTGAAAAATCGGAGTCCGCCGTGGCCGGCGCCGCTTATCGATGAAAATTCAATTACGGTCCGAGCCGTGGCCGGCTCGCGATAATAATCGGGCGCGGCCCGAACGGCGCGCGATCGCTATCGTGTCGTTGAACCGACAATGTCGGAGGCGCGGGAACCGATCGCTGGCATTTCGAACGAGATCGCGAGAGATCGGTCCCGCGCGTCCCGGTGAACATGATCCCGTGGATCACCGATCGGTAACAGCGGGATACTCGATCGCCTGCAACTCGGTAGCGACCGCGATCTAATTGCCGCTGCTATTTGGATCGTAAAGGCCGCGAAGAAATCGGGGAACCTTCTCTCGTCAGATTTCATCGGGATTTACTGTCAGATCTCATCGAAAGTCCTTTCTTTCATAAAATCGGCACAGGATTGAAAAATCCAGGAATCGTCAATTCCCTTTCACGATTCTTAATATTATAAAAAATCGTTATGGATTACCTTATTTGTTCCAGCATGGATTGCTAAAGAAATTGTATAAAGTCCATAAAAAAAAAATTCTTACTGTCCTAAAAGAATTAAAAATGTCACTGTGGTGACAAAGTTGTTTAAAATTTAATTTATAAAAATCAATTCTTGTACTAGCCTATATTACAATTTTTTAATTTTATTAAGTATTGCAAGAGGTAAAGATCGTTGAAGGTGCAATCAACGTCATATGATTCTGCCTTGGCAGTTACCGTTCCCTCGAATACTGTAATTCGAAGAAATTTTTCGGCCGTCACGGTGACAGCGTGACCGTCCAGAAATTCTATTCCGCGACGACGAGATCCGCGCGGTAACCAGTCGCGGGCAGCTCGCGTGGGTGTCGAAAGATCCGCGTAACTAATAGGCCCGGAGCGTCGGAAGAAGGTCTGAAACCGTAGAACCGTATCCGAGCCGGCCGGCGTCCATTCGTCAAGCGGGGCTTCATTATCAATTACCCAGAAGCGTCGCCGAAGATGAGCTATGCTCGGCGAGGCTGGCCGCGAGGAGAAGCAAAACCGAAAAGGAGGGTAAAGAAAAAGGAACGAGGATAGGGAAAGAGAGAGAGAAAAAGGGAGAGAAGAGAGAGGATGAGAGAAAAAGAGAGAGAGAGAAGAGAGAGGATGAGAGAAAAAGAGAGAGAGAGGACGAGAGGTCCGGCGACGTTCCCAGAGTACCGAGAAACCGTTTCCCAGTGGCGGCGACGAAAGATTAGTATATCTGGTATGATATACTAGCGGCAGTAACGAGCGAAATCGGTTTCGTGTTCGCGTGCGAGGAGACGAGAAGAAGAAGCGAGCCGGGCGGGTTCGGTGTTCGCGCGAGCCCGAGCGCAAATTGGACGATGGGCCTCCACACTCGAGATAAATAAACGCCATAGGGGGTTAGGAGGCCGCAGCATGCGGGTATCGTGGAAGTTGGTCGTGCCCGGCAATCGAATAAATTTGCAGAAGCCTCGATCCGACAGAGAGAGAGAGAGGGAGAGACTTCGTCCCTGTCGCCGCCGTCTTCGCCACAGCTCCAGAAGAGGCCTCTCTCGTTAAAATGGCCGGACTCCGGAGACCTCGGCCACGATCTATGATTAGCCCTCAACCCCCTTTACACGACGAGTCCTGTCGACTCGCCGCGAAATTCCCGATCTTTTCTACTTTAATTCGTCCCTTCGACCACTTCGGCTGCGTCCATCTATTTTTGAGAGCAATTTTGTGCGCGTTTTATATTGATCGCCGTGATTGCAGCTTCTCTCGACAAGTTGTTCTCGAATTATTCTGATGTACGAGGAATTTATGGATACGTGGTAGTAGTATTTTATAGTAGAACGTGGGAGAAGTAGTTCTGTTGTGAAATGTATAATTACTGTTCTATTGTGACGCGTGTATGTATAGTATGTGGATGAGAGGGTAAACAGTTTCAGTAATTTTAAAATTCTAGGGCATGGTGGGAAATATTTTTAAGCAGTTGACATAATCTTAAGGAAATCTTGACATAACCTCCAAATTGAGATAAATAAGAATTTTGTGCGCAGTACAGTTTCTATTGTAATTAAATAGAAACTAAGTAAATAATAGCTATATTTGGTCATTTTTAATTTCTGTTCTTTTCATCGTTTTTAAAAATTATGTTTGGTCGTTCTATAGACGATATAAGTGTTAATATCTATTATTTATTTATGAGAAAGTGAATTGTCCATATATTAATTACCAAAATAGCATAATTTCCCCTTTTTCGGATCTTTTGCAACCAAAGAATTTTATTTCAAATATTGCCAATATATTAATTAACAGAATAGTCCACTGTAAGTTATTTCAAATTATAAATTAGACATTTTACAATCGAACAGTTCCGGAAAGTGCAAAATTAGTCGAGCGTGACTCGAACGACTCTCCTTTGGACTTGAATATGAGAAATCTGTGCTTACTTCGTTCCATAAAGGAAGTTTGTGTGGGTTCGCTGATATAAACGAGTTTCTTGGCCTCTCTCTCTCTCTTGCTTTCTTTTCCTTCGCTTTGAGAAATATATCGGCTCCCTTTACGGTAGACTAACGGAGGAACTTCTTTTATGCGGCATTTATTTGCCTTCAACCCTTTAGATCAACGCGCAGCGTACCCATGTGTGTTTCCGAAAAGACTTTCGTTGAAGACTGTCTTTGAAGAGAGTCTTTGATTTGCGGAAAATATGTCTGTTCGGCTTCTTCTTTTTCGGGGAACATCGAAGATCGACGGGTAAATAATTAACATAATCGTGAACGAGAAGTTGGTTGATTTAATATGGTGGTTTAGAGTGCAGGACTATTCGTTTTTTATTCATTTTTATGTTAAACAAAAATTCAAGAAATTACGTCGAAAATAGGTCGAAATAATAGTAATATTAATGTCTTCTGTTTGATATAAATAAAACGATTGCAGTCATCATATAATTTCTCATTCTTGAAAATAAAGAAAACTGTTCTATTTTCACATAATTTTCCTTTTTAATACGCCGGAAATAATTTTGATATTCATATAAAATTGTATTCTATTAAAATTTAATTATATTAATTATGATTAATAATTATAGAATGAGTATATAAAATCATACTTTATATACATATCTACGTGCTACACACATCTTTCATTCCAAAAACGAACAAACTATATAAATCCACAGCAAAAGAGAGACGAAAGGAAGAAGGCAGACACTGTTGCAAATACGAGCAACATTCTCGACACAGAGAGAAGCGAGTCAGATCGGGCACGATTCCCTGTCGCGGTAATAAATATTTAAATTGACAGGGGCTGCACGGCCGTCAGTCATCCACGGTTTCCCGGTCCCGCGGTATTTCGGTATCAATTAACGATTAATCGGTCGAAAACGCTGAACCGTCCGTGACGGGGCATTAGGATCATTATGAATTATCGTTCGATCGGCCGATACCTTCTATTACGCGCGGCGCAATCGTACCGGACCGTGGAACACGATAATGACAGACGGGGCGTCGTAAATCGTCCACCGTTACGGATGCGACGGCCTCGCCATTGATTTTTAAGCATTCGCGATTCAACGCCTCGCACCCGAAGGCGTATCACTTATCCCATACCATCGCGGAACATTATGTCCGTGTGTCGTCCATTTTGTCGCTGTAAAAACAGCGAATCGCTCGATAAATTTGAATTTAAACCCGGCCGTCTATCCACTCGCTTTTAATCTCTGGAAACGAGAGTAGAAAATTGCGTTGCAAGAAGAATAGTATAAAGAAACAAATTCGTTGCTTTAACAAATTAATAAACTACTGCTACTACTAATAAATTACTGCTAATGCTGTTTTTTTTAGAAACCGCAAGAACTTATTCGAAGACCTAATATTTTCATTTTGAGAATTGCGATTTCAACGTGAAATGATAACTGAGACTTGAAAAGATAAAATTATTCCGTGGTAAAAATATCGAATATTTATATTTTCGTTTAAGCGACGCGATAATAAATCCATCAATTTGTTCGAGAGATTCCACGAGTTAAACTTCGCGGATTCGGTATGAATCGTTTCAAGCGCTACTTCCTATTCCCCTGGAGCGAGACCATTGGTCGGTTTCGCGTAAATTCCTCGGAAGAGGGACGAGGAGAAAGAGAGAAAGAGAGAGAGAGAGCAAGAGAGAGAGAGAACGGTTTCCGATACAAGTGACAATCAGACGGTCAATTGTTTCTTCGTTTCAGGAAACACTTGTGGCCGGCCGGTACGGGGTCAAGGGTCGTCAACCTCCAGAATACAACGTACGCGTCGCTGCCCGATAGAGTGATAGTCATTATGTTAAATGGCAATCAGGATAATGCTGTCATCAGCGTTCGTACTAGGCAATATAACTATAATGCGGCGATTGCGGCCACCGCCGCGTAATCTGGCCACCAGTCGCTCCGAGTTTTCATTGGCCACTACCGGTGGGCCCGCGCGAGGAAACTCGGAAATCGACTTTCAGATCCCTAACGTCGCCCCAAATCAACGACCGTCATCCACTGACATCGCTGGCCATCACCTGGCGAAACTATTCCTCGCCATCTTTTCTCTTTTATTTTTCCTATAGTTTTCATTGCACCATCAAAGTTTATGTTCAATACTCATTTAAAACAGTTCTAAAAATTAAAAGAAATATTCAAGAATATAAATATAAAAATAGTAATAAATATAAAATATTAAATATGAATATAAAAATAATTGTAGAGGTAATCCATGTAGGAATATAAATTCAGAAATAAGTATGAATACAAATATAAAAATGATTCAGATGCATATATAAATACAAAAATAAAATAATAAATATAAAGTATAAAATATAAAATATGAATATAAAAATAACCCGAGTAACCGAATGAAAAATAATCCAAGTGTAAATATAAATAAAAAATAAACCAGAAACGAATAACGACGAAAAAGTGATCCAAGTGCGAAATAATTTACTTACATCGTCCGATAACCATAAAATTAAAAAAAAAATAGTCAATCAAGAGTGAAGAAAATTCGATTAGTATTGCAGAATTTTCCACCATCATTCTATCATTTTGGGAAGAGAAATATCGATACGACGCAGCTTCGACGGAAGAGAAGAAATAATGCGAAAGAAGCTGCGCGATCGGCCCGCGAGAACGATCGTAAGGGGTCAGGTTACATAAATAGATCGAGTACTTTGTAGAGCGCATTATGAAAACAGATTGCGGGCTATTAGTACTCTAGATACTCGGTTTGATATTGATACGGTAGCGTGGGACGGTGGTAGGACTTTGTCAGCGCGATCTGTGTCACAGACTAATGCGATAGAATCGAGTTGTGAACCGGTGAGCCCGCGCGGTCGTGACGAGAAAGAAGACCTAACCGACGTGCGCATAGGTGCGCGCTCCTATGCGCACCGAAATCCATATAGAGAGCGGAGAGATACTCTCCCTTATCCGTATATTTGTTTGCACGACACTCTGCTAACCGAACGTTCTATTATCTAATCGTTGCGTCGTTCAGATTAACATTATCGCCTAGTAGAGAACTCGAGCGTAATTTGTCGATAACGAAATGTTTTGGTAGCGGGATATGACAAAAATAAAGATAAGAGTGTACTGTATTTAATTAAAGAATTCGGAACAATTCTGCGTCGGTGCTTTAAACAATGTTTTAACAATTTTTGGTACAGAAGTTAACGCTTTGGTTAATGAGATTTCCAAGGTTTATATTGTAAGCCAAAGTATGAAGTTATTCAATTATGTTTTTAACAGAAGTTTTTAATTAAAAATAAACCGTGGGTAATATTTATTATAAGAAATGACATTAGAACTCTTTAGGATTCGAAATTCAATTTGTTTAAATATATAACAGTAAAAATGAATGATCAAGATTGGTCAGAAATTAGTGTGAGCCATTTTGGTTGACGCGGCGTTCGAAGTGTTAAACTATACACAGTAAGAATAATAGGAAAATGACGTGAAAAGCTGTCACTTTTATGTAAGTTTTTCAAGGGCTTCTAAATAATTAATTTCTCAAAGATCCTAAAAGAATTGAGCAAAAATCTAAGACATCGTACCGCGATTATTGTAAAAAATAGTTAGGCGATCGATTCCGCGTGGAAGAGCACGGCGATCCGTCAAGCGAATAGTCGGCATAACCGACACCCCCGTGGAAAGATCTACGGCGTAGGATAGATCGCCGATCGAGGAGATCCTCGACCTCGAGAGCTCAGCTTCCAGGAAGATCGCTCGCCGGATAGCCGGGGATATCGGCTGGCAAACTAATCGCGTATCCCGCCGTCAATTAACTAATTCCATTACCGTCCATCAAACCGATATTTATGAAGATTAATCGATCGCGGTGTGCGTGTCTGTGTGTGTGTGCTTGCGCGCGTACCGTTAGCCCGGGCGGTGTGTATCTTCTACGCGGTGCGCCCGGGGATTTAAGGCTCCGTCCACAACCGTGTCCAGATTCGCCGTGAAAGGATCGCCCGTAACGCGTATTACGCCTCCCTTATACACGTAATACGTGCAGCTGCTTCCGGATGCGACCGGCCCCGGTTGCCGGAAGTGCTGACCGTACATTTTTACGAGCGGGATGGATGCACGTGCGCCGCGATTTATGCGCGTCTCGTTGCTGCAGCGAACTACCAGCGCCGTGATCGCGTTCGACAACGATCCGCCGATCCTGCGAGCGCTACCCCGATCAATAATAACTTGAATTTTCATAGAAAATTCTCCGAAACCGTGATCTTTCCTCCCCCGATTCGCTGATGTATTTTTTCTGTATTATGGTTGGTGGTTTTTTGATCGCGAAAGGGGAATTATGCAGCGCTGTACCTTTGCTTAATGCAGCGCTGTCTTTGCTTAAGATTTATTGAACACCGGGTAGACAGTATTTATCCACGATTTTATCTGAGCCATTTGTTCAAAGTTATTAAATTTAGTATTATATTTTACAGTGATCCAAGATGCATTCTTTGCACTGGTATCGTTTAAATTGAAACAAAAGCATTAATATTTTAATTTGACTAGAATTAATGGTAACCAGAGCTCGGTTTTCATTACTTCAAGTTATCCAACACTATGTATAAAGTTTTATCGATAATTTGATAAGAATATGGTTATTAATTTTAGTATAATATTTAGATCAAGTTTGATCCGTAAAACAATTTTTAATAATTATCTGCTCGATCTTCGCGTATCACGCAACCCTCGTCTCGATGCAACACGTGTCCCGCGCGGTAAATACTATTTTCTCCTATTTCTGTCGCAACTCACTAGTGAACCGTGACGAAAAATTAGCATAAATATTGAAATTAGTATATTTATCGAAACACGTTCCCCCGGGCTTCCATAAAATGCCCGGGAGTAATTGCATCTCCACCGCTTCTGCGAACTTATTAATAAATAAATATTTTGTATAAGGAAAAGGAATTTAAAACTTAATTTAAAGGCAATAAGTATCAAATCGCGGAAAGATCAATCTACGAGATTCAGTGGCCGGCTACAAATTGACTTTTTCTGGGGTCGAATTCCCGCGGAAGGAAACCTGCGAACAATGGAGCACCGATTCGGTCGCGCTGAATACGGCTATCGAACAATTACGGTGGCCGCAACACCGACAAATAATTAATACCCGACCCAATTAAAATTTCTTAATTGCATACTTCGATATAAGTATCGCCGTGGCCGACCGCGATAAAAACCGTCTAGCCCATTAGTCGGACGCGGAAAAATGACGACGGGCTGTTCGCGGCACCGTTTCCGTTTCGGGCTTGCCCGGCTCGTACATGGCAAGCGTTATGATACATAGTATATGCGCGCGGCGGTAATTTTCGTTTTAACGAAGTAAAACAGCCATTAAGGGGAATGATTGCTTCGGTTCTTTTTCGCGGCGTTAGAAAATTAGTCTTCGAAAACGTCGAGGCTGCGCCGTGGCCATCTACAATTGTAATAAGCGCGTCCAATAACGAGCATAACCCCGGCTAACTTCGCGCGCCATTTTGAATCGCATTCGCGAGACGGGTTCGTTGAAACCCCGCTGAAATCCGCGGCCGATCCTCTTTTATTTCGCTCGTTTCACCGGCGAACTTCACAGATTGTTAACTTCAACTCCGTGAAAATTCGTCTACCGAATCGAATTCGTTGCACGTCAGCGAGCTGCGCGTTTGCCGCGTTATCGTTGTCGACGCATCTACAGCGCGCGACAAAATGATAGGACATCAAAACATTTTTCGTGTTTCTCGAAACCAATAATGCATGGAAAGGTTTTGCATGGAGCTGTATAAACAGTACCCCTTCTTTATTAACGGGCTAATAATAATAATAATTATTAATAATAATAATAATAATAATTATTATTATTATTATTCTTTATATATTAATAATTATTAATCGCGCCCGTTAATAAAGAAGGGGTACTGTTTATACAGCTCCATGCAAAACCTGTCTATGCATTATTGGTTTCGAGATAATAATAATAATAATTATTATTATTATTGGTTTTGAGAAACACGACAAATTCTGGGGTGTCCTATTTTCGCCGTAGAAAGACGCGCGTAACTGTACGCCATTTTGCGAGAGGGGGAGGCCGAACGTAGAGTGTACTGTTAACCGATCGTTATTCAATCGCTGGATCGACGTGTGAGCCGAATCGGGGATCGATCGAGGCCCCGGTGACGATCCTCTACGGCCCGATACCCCGGAGGCGCAGGTGCGCTCGCTTTTTTACCGCTCGGATTCCATCTTTCATCGAGCCGGATCGATTAGCTTCTCCTCGGTCGATTAACCTCGCGCGGCTCGCTCTGTTCACGGTGTGCTCCCGTTCGATGCTACGAAATCTCCGTTCGATCTCACCGCGCGATAAAACCGCGGCGTCGTTCGAGCGCACTCGAACGATTAACATCGCAGGGATTACCGATTCGAAATGCCGATTAGCCCCGGCCGCGATAAAAACGTTCGCAGGGCGCGATAAAAATTTGTCTGCAGCATCTCCGCGGTTCCGCGGAACATAAATATGTATTACGGGAGAAACGGTGGGAGATTAGAATCGAGATGTAAAAATTACTGGCACGAAACACTGTTCACCGGCGAAATATTATTTCTGCGAAATGTATGTATCGTCTGAAAAAGCTCGTGGAAATTCAAATCGGAAAGTAAAACCACCGGCTTGGAACACTCTTCGCTCTAAACTAAATTCTTCACTCTAAATTCTTCGCTCTAAACTCTTCGCCGTGACTGAATTCAAAGCGTGTGGATGGCGCGGGTCGTGGCGGACCCGGTCACCGCACGGCGACGTCCACGCTCCACCGCGGAGCAGAATATTGCGAATACAGTGGCCGGGAGCTCGCTGATTCGATAAAAGTGGTGTCGGACGGTATTTCGAGCGCGAATCGAACGTTTCAATTCGATCGTGGCGGATCGTTTCCGCGAAAGATCTGGCGGCGAAAAGTGGCGATGAGACCGGCGAAATTACATGGCGGCGGCGCGTCAATTTATACGCGGGCGCAAACAGTGCGCGATCCAGGCCTCGCTCCCGGGGATTAGCATAATACGACGGCCGATCGATTATTTCAATAAATGTAATCGGAACCTGCATTTAGCGGGGATACCGCGATCGCCGGTAATGACGACGATCACCAACGAGATAAAGGATAATGGGGCACCGTTTTGAATTTCCGACGTTGCGCCTTTACATATTCATCGACGCCCTGGTTCATTAGCGTTTTTTCTTCTCCCCCCGTTTTCGACTCGTGCGCCTCCTTTTTCGGTCCCCGTTTGAGGGCCCCGTGACGCGTGCTCCCGTGCCCTCGACGTTTGCCCACCTGTTCCGCCAACTATTGGGTTAGCACTTATTAATTGCGGATTCGACATAAGAAGGAAAATTCAATTTTTTTGCTTAACAATATAAGTTTATCCAATTCGTCGAATCAATTTTGACGCTGCATTTCTTTCAGGCTTCATTTTAATATATTGTACTTTGCATTTAATATAGTAAATTCTCACAGTCTAGTCGCATGTGAAATTCTAAAAATAAAATGAACACTAAAAAATTGTTCTAATTCAATAGAAGAAGGATTGGTCGAAATATTAAAAAGCCGCCCCTAAATATTTCCTCTATGGACGCGGTACAGCACGGCGCCAAGAATCGAAGCTGGGAGCTATCCGCCGCGCTAATGCACGGCTTTATTAATACTATTTATACCTGGGTACTTAACGTCAAACCCGGGGCGCATCACCGCCGGGATAAATGCACCGTAGTCGTCCGCGCGCGCGCGCGCACGGAGGCGCATTACGTCCCGAGAAAGGCCGCGGAAAAACGCGGTTTCTAGGAGCGCTCATAAACTCGTTCCCCTCGGCGCTCCTCCCCCCCGTCGGCCCCTCGGTGCCCCCTCCCTGGCCCCCCCTGTGCCCCATGTAATTCAACATTTATTTCCCCGGCGCGGCACCGAGGATAGTTAAATCATCGCGGGACGCGCGCATCGATCACTCGCCGAGGGCTTGTTACCGTCTCACCGTGAAACTGTTTGTATCTGTCTATCCCGGCAATAAAGAATCTTATCCGCAGCGACCATCTTGGCTTCCTACGGTACACGTCCCGGGCTACCGCGCAAGTAGCGTCCACTCCCGTGACTTAAATACCCCTATCACCCCTAAAACACCTGGAGCCCGGGCGCCGTGTAACCTGCTGGGCCTTTGTCGTGCCCACTGCTCGACGATTCCGATCTCTCGTTTCTACACCCCCCGGTTCGCTTGGCTGTCGTGGAATTACCAGCTGCTGGCGAATTAACAGGATACTGGATGTCGGATGATGCTGGGCGCGGATTAAGGAAGTGTTCGGTGTCTGGGGGAATGGTTTAGGGCCGCTGGATAGCGCAGGAACTAGGGGAATAGTTCGTGGATTTTTTGATTGCGTGTGGGAGCTGATTCAAGGTTTTGGAGAAGTTCGAATAGTGTTCAGGTTCTGGGAAAAATATTTGTGTTGTAAGATAGTGTTCAGGATGGAGTGAAAATGTTTAGAGCCCTTCGAATAGTGTTTAGAATTTTGGGAGACACTTTAGAGTTACCTGATAGGGCACAGGTTAAAAAAAAAAAAATGTTTAGGGAGCTTCGAGCTTTGTCTAGAATTTTGAGAAATATTATAGAGCCACAAGATAGTGTTCAGGATGGAGTAAAAATATTTAGAGCCCTCCAAATAGTGTTTAGAACTTTGGGCGACGTTTTAGAGTTCTCTAATAGGGTACAGGTTTAAACAAGAATATTTAGAGTGCGTCAAGCTGTGTTTGAAATACTCTATAGGCCCCAGGAAAAAATTATAGCGTCTACGACATACTCTATAGGACCCAGGAAAAAATTATAGCGTCTATAAAATAGTATATAGGACCCAGGAAAAAATTATAGCGTCTATGAAACAGTGTCTAACGTCTAAGAAAAATTGCAACGTACAGTATGCAGTACCTAGAAAAAAATGCTATCGTCTATGAAAGTGGCTATAAGATCTGGGAATAAATGGTAGCGTTATTGGAATAAGGTATAGAGACTGCTATAACGGCGATTAGCATTCGGCCGTAATTTTGGCAGCCGTTCGCTAAAAAAATAAGAGCGCCTCCTGTCCGGTGGACAGGGGAGGTGGGGGGACACATTCGAATGATTAAGGCGGGGCTTTGACTATCGTTGACACGCGTGTAAAACCGGTTAGCTGCGCCCACGATGCATTATTTCGCTTTCAACGCCGGTGTTTCGCGATAACGAACCGATCCCTTCTCTTCGGACTAGTCCCCGCCGCCAGAGAAAATTAAACCAAACAGGAAGAACGAGGAAAAAAGGAGCGGAGAATCCGCTTAAGGTGCGCAGGTACTGCAATCTCTCTCTCAGCCTCTGTCTCTCTCTCTCTCTGTGTCGTTCCCTCTTTCTCTGCCTTTCTCTCCCTTTATCTCTGTCTCTCTCTTTCTCTCCCTTTCTCTTTATTTTTCTCTTTTTCTCCCTTTATCTCTGTTTCTCTCATTCTCTGCCTTTCTCTCTGTCTCTCTTTCTCCGCCGCGTCCCCTCTCTCTCTCTCCGTTGCCTTCGCTTTGTTACTCTCTTCGGTGACGACTCTCGTATGCACGAGTTACCGTGGCCAGAACACTCGTAAACCGTTCAATCGAACGACCGAGGCCGGAGTCGTAAAAGCTCGTGGTCCGGTAGCGTTTCCGGATTAAATATAACACGTTTTTATGGCGCGGGACGGGTCCGCGGAGATTGTCGTTCAGAGTTACGGGCGACGTTGATCGGCCACCGATGGCTAGATGATATTCCGGTCGATTTTTTGAATATCGAACGTTTAGCGGAACGGTCACGTGAATGGTTTATCGCCATGAATTTCATGGCGAACCGTATTATGGCGCAAATCCATTTTTCTCGATATCTTTTTCAGAGTTCAGGAATTACTCGATTACTATTTGCATTTATGTGAAGATTTATTAGAGACTTTTAGCACTAATATTAATTATTAATAAACTAATTTAGCATTAATAGGGGATGACGTTAGAACTCTCTCGCATTCGAAAAATCATAGTCGAATTCATTTTGCTCGGATATATTGCGATAAAAATAAATTTTCAAAATTAACGTAATCCGCAAATTAGTTTACAGAACCGGGGGACACGGCGTGTTCGAGATGCAGTTAAAGTCCCAAGTGTGTACACCATCGTGTACACTGTCCTTCCGGTTCGACGTCTCCGTGGACTTCCTCGCGAGAGAGTGACACAATTGCGCGGGGCAAAATAAACGAATGCGTTTCGCAATCTTCCGGCGCGCGCGGCCCGGCCCGGCCCGGAGTCGAACGCGAGGAGGAGGATCGGAGAGGAAACGAGGGGGGAGGAAAACAGAGGAGAAGAATGGCAGAGAGGAAGCGAAAAGGAAAGTCTCCGGCGTCGTGGGGGCCAAGATGGGAAAATAAATAGCGTGTATCGGCGAAAGGGCGGATGTCGATGGGGGCGAAAGTGGGCGGATATAACCATAGAGCACGTGGCGCGCGCATTGGATCACCGTAAAGATCGAGATTTATCGCGATCGAACCGATGGAAACGTGCCCCGCTTATCCGTTGCCATAAATCCGCCGGGCTGTCTGCTCCATTCGCGACCGAGAACATCGGGGATCGACCTGTTGCATTTTATTGGGTCAGGTCGGTGCATTGTTTCGAGAAAATAGCTGTATAAGAATTCGAACGAATTCTTTTTAGTCGAGGATTTTGTTCGAACAACTCTTTATTCGTCGTAAATTATTTTATCTATACGAAAGATTCTTTACTCGAATGATTCTCTGTCCGAATAATTCTTTATTTGAATTATTCTGTGTTTGGATAATATTTTCTATTTGAATAATTTTTTGTTGGAATAATTCTTTTTTCTAATAATTCCCTACTCCAATAATTTTTCTTCGAATAATTCTCTATTGAAATAATTTTCCTTCGATTAATTCGAAAATTTCTTTATTCCAATAATTCGAAAAAGACAATCGATAAACCGTGAGAAACATTTTAGGTACATTCTATGATTCTTATTCTATTATTTTATTATTATTTTCTGCATGAAGTCCTGTACGAATAAATTCTTATTCTGTCACCTCGACAAGAAACTACCCTAATTCTTGAATCACACTGTGCAGCCGTCAGCCGGCTCCTTTAAACAAATAAAAATAATTTAATATGATACAAATAACATAATCCAGTAAAAATGATTAGTTGGTGACCCATCGGCCATCCTGTCAATTCATAATAAATTTCCAAAAAGCGTTCGATTGACCGTCGCCTCGACAAGAAACTACCCTAATTCTTGAATCACACTGTACAGCCGTCGGCCGGCTCGCACGCATCTCCTATCCATTAATCAGATCTCCATAGACCAAGCTGCTCGTTACCTCGACGTCTGCTTCCAGCTCGGCTCGCGATTCATTCCAGCGGCCGGTCGAAAAAGGTCGACGAAACCCAAGAAATAAATAAAGAACCAAACGAAGCCATCCAACGAAACAAAAGAGCAACTGTTTCCTGTCCGTCGGAGGCTCGTTTCCCGGTTTTATCAGCCAGGCCTAGGACCCCGCTAATTCAAGAAACGTGTTCGAACACCGGGAGATTCGAAATCGGCGCCATCGTCGAAAGTTTGGTGCATATAAACCAGCGGATTTTTAAGCGAGTATATAAAACTGCATATCTTTTTTCGGAAGCTGTACAGTTTTATATATTTACTTAAACATCCGACACTTCGTATGCGCCAACGATCGCGATCGAAGCATCGTCCGGCGGCTCTTTCGAACCGACGCGCGGCAATCGTTCGCGATTTAGTCTGCGAACTCTGCTTTTCTGTTTCCCTCTCTTCTTTTTCTTCCGTTTTTATTCGAAGCGTTGCAACTGTGGACGGAAGGAAGCGTTTCGCGAGTTTTCACGCATCCGCGGACACATTTATGCGTGTCAATGCGTCGTAAAACGAGATCCGCGCTGATCCGGACGTTTATTGCGGCTCGGCCGTGCGTGACACTGAAAGTGCTCGTCTGGAACCGTCGTTATTATTAGATCGGCGGACTTTTACGCGTTTATTGGGAAATTTCTATTATAAATATTTTTTGCTGTTATATTCTTCTATTGCACTTATTTCATTTGTTTAGTATTTATTTTAGTATTTATTCTGCATTTATTTCATTTATTTAGTATTTATTTTAGTATTTATTCTGTATTTATTTTATTTATTTTGTATTTATTTTATATTTATCACATTTTCCGCAATCTGATTATAATACTCCAGATCTCTATTTACGGCAAAAATAAGTCATAGCAAAGATCGAATATCTGAAATTTATCGAATTATAAAGCGAATTTCATTTATTCTGCACTCAGAACAGTTGTTATTTCTGTTTTCTATTTCAATTTAATTTTTTCCACCCCTGTACTCAATAACTTTATTTAAATCTATTTTACAGTGTATTTCTATTTATATACACATTTATTGTATATTTATTTATACATGGTACTCGTAAAAATATTTTTCCCATAAGAGTATCGTTCCTGGGCCTGGCATTCCCGCTGGAACACAGACATTCCAATCAAACGGAAAGATTTATTTTTCGGGTCAAAGTTCGCGCTGTTCTTTTTACGTATCGGCGGCCCTCTCGCGGACTTGCAGCGCAAAGGAATCGTTATCTGATCCTCGTTCGCTTATTCCGTGAAGTTTATCTTAAGTGCTTCTACACGATCCCGAACTTTTTTGCTTGCCACTTTCGGGCTAATGGAATGTTCACCTATATTTTATTTGTTCGCCTGCCTTCGTGGCTCGTCTAAATTACTCCTCATTCGAGACGAAATTAGGAGCAGAAACGGGACAGCCGTCGATCCTTATCTCTCTTACCAGGGCTAATTAATTCAATGATGAATCTAATAATTAATTGCTTAAATAATTAATCAATATATTTATTTATTCAGAACTAATTTGAATAAATGTTGTTTTTGATAAAAATCCGCCGTCGAATTAACATAAGTGCAGAGGATAATTAGGTAACGCGTTGTAAGTAGCTTGTAAATATCTCTTCTCAGTATAAATATTAAAAATGGGTTTTAGAAAATTGTTAGACTGTCTAAATGATCCTAAAATATGCCTTATAAATATGAAGCTTAATAAATCTATGCTTTATAAATATACAAAAAATTAATAAAAATTGCCCAGTTTATCGTTATCGAAATGAACGCAACTATATAGTAATAGTGATATAGTAAGTGCATAATCTTCAGCGCAAAGCGCGTTCAGCGATTTCCCAGCTGCCGCATCGGCCTAACCGTACTGAAACAAGGCTGACGGAAAAAGAGGGGATGGAAACTCCGTAAAAATTCATCCGAACGATTCATAGGGGTAGATCGGACGAATTTCTTTCGAAAAAAAGGCGGTCTTGTTGCGCGAGGTCTAATGCCGAACCAAGGCCCGCGGCCTCTCTATTACTTATGCAGTCTACGTTAGCCGGCTTGCATTGCTGCACGACTGCTTGCTTACCCTTCGTAACGTGTACTTTATTCTTTCCAGATGCGCTCGCGCCGATAGCTACTGGCGATTCGCTCGTTTAACAGCGTAACGGCGAGCCGGCAGGAGTCAGGGCCGGTGAGTGCCGCACCGCGCGGAGAGGGAGAAGAACGGCCGTCGAAAGAAGAACGAGGACGGCGGGAGCGGGGAGAGGCAGAGCAAGAAGGTAAAAACGTGGCTGGACCCTATGGAAGGGTGCTAGAAGGCGGGTACAGTCGCTAGGAAGAATACAGAAAACGAGAACTTCCTTCGTTGCTCACTTTTTTCCTATTTCTTTCGGCGTTCCTTCCTCTTTCTGCGGTCGCCGCTTCTGTACAGGCTCGCTCAGGTCGCCGGGACTATTACAGTATTACAGTATTATAGAATTATAGTATTATATATTAATATAGTATTTATATAGTATTAATATAGTATTATATTATATAATGTATTAATATAGCATTATATTATATAATGTATTAATATAGTATTATATATTAGTATAGTATTATAGTGTTATAGTCATAATTGAGAATTTTATATTATAGTATTAGTCGCAATTTTAAATAGTCTCCCTAAAACACTTCTGATGTTAAAGGCCCTTACATTATATGTCAATTTAATGAATAATAAATAACAGACAATATTAATAATAAAATTTAACTTTGCTTAAATAAAACTCTAGAGTTTTTGATTTTTAATTTTGCTGTTAATTTTTAATGTATTTAATACTGATAATATTTAGTAACTAGTGACAGCTTCAGGTAGAAATAAATGTGTAATGTGTAGAATACCTGTTTTACAAAATTATTTAATTTTATTATTTAATTTAATTACGGACACAAGAATTTCTTGTTAAATTCTGCAGATTTAAGGAACATTCTACCTTCTGCACAATTTTTTATCGCTACCTTATTCCATCTATATAATTAATAAATGAATCAGTAATAAACCAACCCTTGCAGCATTTAATCGAAAATTGAAGCAACTTAATCGCTCTCTAAAAAGTCACTGCGATTTAAAAATGTACACTATACCTTATACTATTTCTATATGCAAAAACCGCAGTCCATTAGCAACGATTGAAAATAACAGAATTACTATCGCGATTTTCGAAGTCCATAGTCGACTACATTAGCATGATCCGATCACCCCCATCTCTTAGCGCGGAGAACCTTGGCCCCGTCGATCGCGATCCCCTAATTATTTCCAGCAACGTGTAACTCGATCGTAATTGGAGGCGTAATGGCGAACACTCGTCCAGATGAAAAATCGCCGGGTTTTTTCATCGGGAATCGGCCGCGAACGTTTAATGGAGTGGAAAACGGAAAGGAAGGGGAGAGGGAGGAGCGAGGGAGCTCCGGGTGTGCCCGAGTGTGTCGGGATCGGGAATCGCGTCGCAAAAACATGTCCGGATCTTAGGTAAGGTGCCAGCCGGCCGTAGACGGGCCGGTGTCGGTGGTACAGTCGCCGGAGAAGAAACACCGGCGACCGTTCCCCTCTATCCACGGTTTTGCGCCAACCTAATTAATCCTCGCCGTTCCCCTTTAATTATCCCCGTGGCGGAGTTTTAACACGTCCGACTGCCGAACACGATCGAACGCCGTCGTGCTCGCCGCCATTAAGGATTCCGTAAAATCAGCGCCGGCCGCCGAGCCCGTCCGGCTGATCCGCGAGCAAAAACCGTTGCCGCGGTCACGATTTATCGCCGCGATTACTCCTTTCAACCCTCTCCCGGGGCATCACACCGGAACCTGATTCGGTATACTCGATTTATGCCCGACGCAAGAAATGATTTTTACGCGCCGGCGAATAATCGCCGGTGGCAGTGAGCCGCGCAAAAAAATTGTTATTACGAGCCGCTGAATTATCGCGGTGCCCCGGTTTTGTAGTGTCGGTAACTAATTATTGGCCGCGCATTGTACGGCTCGGTTAATTAGAGCAGATCGGAGATGGTTGAGCGTGATAAAAATTGGTTCGGGTTCATTGCGGGACACGTGAATTCAACATGGCTTCTCTCGTTTGGCGATGAAGCTTATCATGGCCGTCGAAGTGATAGTTTTAGTATTTTTCATTTTAGAAATTATTGATAATTGTAAACTATAAAATTTAGCTGGAAGGGTTGAAAATTGTTAATAAAGTGCTGTCTTACATTTATTGCCTATATATGTATACTATTGCTAATTCACTCTTATTCCTATATTTTCTACAAATGGTCCATGAACGTCTTTCAAACGGCCTATGAATGGCATAAAATCGTCTTTAAGATGATCATAGAACGTCTATAAGACGCCCATAAAACCTCCCTAAGATGTCTTTCAAACGGCTAAAGAACGTCTTAAAGAAGTCTAAATTATAGAACATTTATAGAACTTCTTTTGAACATTTAAAATGTCTTAAGGACGTAGCGAATGTCTAGGTTATGTCAGGAAGATATAAAAGATGTCTGTATTTGTAACACACTTTCTAGGACATTCATAAGACATTCAAGACGTCTTAAAAACATCCGGAAAGTCGTAAACCAGACGTCTTTAAGACATCCTTGTGCTATCTGCGTGCAGCGTACAGTCTAATCGTTCTTATCAGATAACGATTTATTCTTGCAAAAACATTTCCCACTGAAATTCGCCGGAAACGTCTCCAGAGCATAAACATAACCTGTCGAATCCAGTAGATTGCAAATATCTCCCTCGAAACAGTTCCCAGCGCGAAGGATTAAATTCGCAGCATCGACTCGCGCCCAAAGACCGCCGACTAATTAGTCGAATGGCACCGTGATACACTTTACACATCCTGCATCCACCGGTATCGTATAAATCCCGCCGGCACGAAGCGGGCAACAACGAAAAGAAGCAAAAGAGGAAGATCGCTTTCGCGGGCAACGCGGTTTCCTCGGCTGTCACGGAGTAGAAACCGACCGGCTGCCAATTTTCATAAATATCGACGCGCCGCGGCCGCGAGCCCGTGAAATTTATTCGAAAGCCGTGGGTGGATTATTTAGCCGGGAGTTAGGGGAGAGGGCTGGTGGACGGCCGGCGATAAGACGACCGCCGCGCCGTTGTCCGCCGGCTGAAACGAACGAGAACGGCGCGGCGAGAAAAACGGTGATGCGGACGGTCAACGGGGATGATGCTCGGGAATCGTCCGAGAGATAATGATACCGGCGAACGGGATTTCGCATGGTTTATCAACGCGGCGAAGTTTTATTGTTAAGATAACGTGACCGCGGCGTCGGATTAGTTTCTTCGGCCGATTGGCAAGATGGCCGCCGACGATGGCCCCCTGGTTATGGCTCGGCTTTTTCTCATCGAAACCCCGGGATTCTTGCGAATGGAAGTCGATGGAATTGTATCGCGAGACTCGTCGATCGTAGATCGGTAATGCCGTATCGGAATGGCGGAGCGTTTTTCGCCACGCTCCACGCGCCGGATCTTATTTTACGGCGACCGCAGATGCTTTCCGATAAATCCACACTGCGGTCGATCGCTAATCGCGCGCGCAAGATTGCCGCGAAATTTCATCGCGACTACGATAATGCCGGGATGTGGTTTGCGGAAACCGATCGGCAGCGCGCAAGAATGCCGTTCGTCATCCGCTGACGACGGCGAGCCTCGAAAGCGAATCTGATGTTATAAATAATCTTGTGGCAATTGGCGGAGGAATCGCGGGAATTCCTGTAATTGTTAATGGAAGAAGCATGCTAAGTGGAATAAAAAAGGAGAGCCGACATTGCTGTATCGAAGATTGGAATCGCTCTATAATGAAGATCGTCTGATTGCAAGACATAGGGGCTGCTGGTTCTCTTAATCATGAGTTGCAAATTTGCTAAAAAGGTATATAATTATATACCTTTTTAACTATTCGAAATATTTACACTGGCTATGGACTACGATCTACTTATTTTTATTACAACTGCACAAAATCTGCAGTCGAATCGCGGCACAAAGACAAAGCGATCTAACCTCAAAAACGAATCAAATAAATCGACGTAAAGAGGAATAAAAATTGCAGGACAAAATCCGACAAAGCAATCTAACCCCAAAAATAAATCAAACATATCAAAATAAAAAGGAATAAAAATTGCTGAATAAAATCTAACGAAGCGATCTAACCCCCAAAACGAATCAAATAAATCGAAACGAAAAGGAATACAAATTTTTTAGGAAAAAATCCGATAAAGTAATCTAACCTCAAAAAACGAATCAAATAAATCGAAATAAAAAGGAACAAAAACCGCTGAACAAAATCCCGCTAAACCAATTGATTAAAACATATTAAACAAACTAACTCGATCAACAAGAATAACAAATCGATCGACATGATCGAATTCCATGAAGACTATGCAAATTCGCAATAAAAAAGGGGAACGATCGACAAGGTGCACGATTTGCTACAGTTTAACAATTTGCAAGTAATGAAACTCGGTCACAAATGAGCCGTGTGATTGCCGATTAGGAACGGAAGATTATCAGAGCCGATGGTTGCTCCTTTTTTTTTTCTCTTCTAGATTGCTGAGGATCGTCCGAAGAAGGAAGAGAAGGATCGTAATGATACTTTACGGGGGAAAAAATCATTTAAGCCCTGGCGTATCGCGTTGGGCGCACGATTGACGGGACGATGGCTGACGGCTTCGCATAACTAATAAATCGGTCCTCGCTATCTTCCGTGGAACGGCCGTGAAACGGTGATCGGAGGAGAAGGGCCCGGGAACGATTACATCCCCGTGGCTCCGTCCACCCCTCCCCTCTCCCCCACCATGCTCGTATCTGTTCGAGCTCACACGACGAGTACGCGACTCGAATTGCCCGCCGATTTGCATGATACATTTCGCGTTGCAAAATTATCCGCTGCCTTTTCAGTCGGCGGCTGATGGCACGTCGGCTTCGCGCTGGATTACCGGGAGACGCCGGGGAAAAACGAGGACACCTACACGCAGGTAAAGGAGTACACGCTCCTTTAGGGTGTGTCCTCGAGGTGATCCTTTTTTCGTGCCGGAGACACGGTGAAATTGGTCCCCGAGCGCCGACGACATGCTGTTTACAAGAAGAATTTTACTTTGCGACTGGAAAGGGTTTCAGAATTCTATTATTACGACGGGTTTCATAATTCTGTTGTCCAAAGAGAGAAACTTAACCCTTTGCACTCTGGGGGCGACTCTGCGGCGCCATTAAAATTGTTGTAACACGGTTCCAAAAATTATTGACATCGGCAAAGCTTGGATTTAGAAAAGCTTAGATTAAAATTGTTGAAAGTGTAACTGAATAACAATTTCCTATGCATAGAATCAATTTTGTTATATAAAATGGAAATATTAAAAGCCAGATAAAAATTGTTTTAGATTCGCAGTTGAAATGGCTCCGAGTGCAAAGGGTTAACTATTCGTTTGCCTAATTGTAGCACGATATTTCTATTGCAATTATTTTTGCTATTATATTCTTCTATTGCATTTATTTTAGTTATTTAGTATTTATTTTATATTTATTTTATTTATTTCTATTGTAAGCAAGGGGTTGAGAAGAAGCGTGCTTATGGGGTGTTCAACCCCTTCTGCCATAACTCCGCTATTTAATATTCGTTTCTTTCGAATCGAAATATAGTTTTCTGTAGTCGATGTTTAATGATTAATGCACAGTATTGGAGTCTGTTTAAATCGTCTGTGAATTGATTATATGTAAAAATTATTTTATATGCTGTTTTCTGAGGCGTTCTCTTCTGGTTATGCATATTCGAGGATGCAGTTTTGAAGAGCCCTAAACGTAAGTGGGGAGGTGTGATGAAATTCGATTGAATTATTCAGAATTATTCAGGGGAACGTTTTACATATAGATGAAGAATTTACATATTTCAATAATAACTGTTTAAATCTGGATGGAGAGTTTGTCTGTTTAAATAAACTCGATTTCAATCTAGACGAATAATTTCTCTATTTAAATAAACTCTAATTAAATCTAGATGAAGAATTTCTCTACTGAAATAATTCTTATTTAAATTTAGATGAAGAGTTTTTTAATTTAAATATGACCATACTTAAATATAGTCGAAAAATTTCTCCATTTAAATAAATTCCATTTAAATCTAGAGGAAGAATTTCTTTATTTAGATAAACTATATTTAAATCTAGACGAAGACTTTTCTACTTAAATAACTTTTTCTATTTAAATAATTCCTCTTTAAATCCAGATTAAGAATTTACATATTAAAATCTAAATGAAGAATTTCTCTGTTTAAATAAGGATCGGTAAACTGAGAGCAGACGTCTGAAGCAAGAAACCGAGAACTTCCACAGGACAGCGAGGATATTTAAATAAAGAAGGAAGGAAGAGAGGTCCGAGCATTGGCAGGACCAACGGCCCGGAGTATCCGGCTTTAATATCTGCCGGCTCGCGCAACACCGTAATGGCCTTTTATGACCGCAAGGAGCGCCGTTTCGCGGTGTAAATTACACGTTGCATCGATTTACGAGGCGAACAGTAATTTCCACCATCTTGGCCCCGCGTACGCTACCACGTCGCCCTCTCGTACGATCGTTGTAATCGATGGGATCGACACACACCGCTGCCTAAACATCTTCCAACTCCTTTAAAAAAAAAAGAAACACTGCTTAAGACTTCGTAAGAATGTCCGCTCTTTCGCGAAAATCTCCCTGATCATTTGCAATAATTGTTGGTTATTTTCAAAGAACCCTTTGCACGCAACGAAACTCGTTGGCGCCTTTAAATTGTTACTCGATGTTTCGTCGCACTTTAGAATAGAGCGTTTCGCATTTTAACGTAATATTAGCGTGTCTGAGAACATTAACAAATTAACGTTTCGAGAGAGTGTTGCGATTGCGGAAGAATGTGTTACAGTAAAAGGAATTAATTACATTTTAAAAAGAATATATTACCGCATTTAAAAAAGAAAATATTGCTACATTTAAAAAGGAATGTAACAAATTTTTAAAAAGAATACAACAAATTCTATAAAGAATCTACCACGTAAAAAAGTGAATTATATTTAAAATAGAATATATAAAATTTGAAAAATATATATCACATTTAAAGAAGAATATATCAAATATTAAATAGAAAGTATCAAGTTAAAAAAATATAGAAATAAACGGAAATAAAAATATATAAAAGATTATAGAAACGACGAGTGGCATTGCAAAGAGACGCAACAAAATATGTCCGAAGCATCCGTTTGAAAAAGTCCTGGCCGAACTTTTTATCCGCGATCGAAGCCATGCGCGCCGCGATTTAGTATCTCCTGCATCCGGCGCGCTGATTGGTATGCAACGGCCCGCGTTCCGGTGCCTAACCGTCTCGCTAGAAAATTGTCCCGCAGAATTATGCTCCTCCAGAAGGATACGCGTTCGCCGTTCAGGAGCGGGAATCGCGCGCGAATTGCGTAGATTAAAGGCACGCGCGGAATTTCCGCGTAATCGTGTCGGTACGGGAGCGGCTACGGAGAGAGGGGAGGAGGAGGAGGAGCTCGAAACGTCCCCACAGAAGATGGGTTTCCTGCGGAGGCACGAGCTCGACGTCCGGGCGCGAGACCTCGACGTTATTAGCGCGGACCGCGTTCCGCTGCCGAAGGAAATTG
This sequence comes from Augochlora pura, assembly GCF_028453695.1. Classification (NCBI taxonomy): domain Eukaryota; kingdom Metazoa; phylum Arthropoda; class Insecta; order Hymenoptera; family Halictidae; genus Augochlora; species Augochlora pura. The sequence goes on along the minus strand of NC_135774.1, from coordinate 29,054,392 downwards.
GATCGTTACCATTTTTATCGGACGTCCTCCCTCGAAACTGCTAATTTCTGATTGGGTCGTTGCGCCGTCCTCTCGGCAACCGCTCGTTTCTACGATTTTTCACGATCCTTTAACCTCTTACGCATGCCGCGCCACTATAGTGGCTTTTATGAGTGTTTCGTTCTTTAATCAATTGTTTTATTAATTAATAAAGTAAACGATTAAAGTGAAATTCACTTTATTAGATTAAAATGGTAATTTAGTTATGAAAAACTTTATTTCCGCAAAATTCAGCCGTGCCTAAGAGGTTATGGCTGCTTAAAAGCTACTATAAAATTGCATTTCGATATTCCGTAAATATCTGGAATAATAAAAATTTTTATACGTTGAAGAAGCTCTAATATCGATGATCGACGCGATGGACCAGCATCTGGCAAATGTTCCCAGGCTTTAATAAATATTAATAACGTTATAATAATTGTAGACACTGAAAATTGAAATTAATAGCGTTCTAATCACCTATCTTTCCTTTTCAATCAATATGCTTCAAGAAATAATAGTAACATCAATACGTAATAATTCTAAGTATTAAAAATGCAAATCTCGAGCAATCATCTCGACAGGATGAATACCATCACAATCGCCTCTCCTACTGTTTCAATCAATATACGCTTCGCAAATATTAACACCGTCAACATATAATAACGCAAATCTTGTGAATGCAAATTCTCGAGGCAGGCACGAACAATTACGTTTCTCCTGTCAAAATCGATATACATTTATGAATGATAATACCAGGTTACAATGTTAACGCGCGCCGCTGGAATTACGGTTAATATCGTCCCTCCCCCCCCCCTCCCCCCGGGAAATGGATTCTCTCACGGTTAAGGAGTAATTGAATGATTAAATGAAATTTTTACCGGCGGGGTCGTGAAAAGCGCGTACGGAGAAGTTGTACGGACGTTAATTGCATCGGCGGCGTAGGATAATTGCTCCCCGGCAATAGAGAAATATTCCAATTATTGGAGCGTTCGCAAATCATATGAATTATAAGTCACGGTTATAAGTTACAATGTAAAATGACCGGCGCGTTACACACACGGGCTTAGTAACGGCGTACCACGGCCGGCTTAATTGCGAGCGTAATCCGAAGTTGCGCCGCTCTCTCTCTCTCTCTCTCTCTCTCTCGCGCGCGCGCGCGCGGGGAAGAGGAGGCGATAGAGACTGCAAGAGGATCGCGGGACGCAATTATGTTCGCAGCCGTGACCGTCTATTCCTTCCGCCGTAACAGTAAATTGAAAATCGATTTAATTATTGGCACGATGCTAATTGAAGATATCGGTGGCTAGGGGCCCGGCGTCGTCCTCGTGAGAACGTTGGGAGACGATCCGCTCGGAAACTAGCGCGGCGAGTTAACGCTGAAACATTACCGATACAAATTAGCGTTAGAAATTACCATTACGTTGTCGGCGATGGAAATCGGCGGCACGAATCAGCGGCACGAATTAGCTGTACAAAACCGCGATACGAATTAGCTGTACAAATCCGCGGCGCGAATTATTTGTACGAATTAGCGGCACAGAGGATCGCTGTTTCGATTGCTAGCCTAAGCGCGGATAAAATCCTTTTTGAAGCAGCCATCGGAGTTTGTTGTACCGAAACGGAATTTATATTTACCGGAATTTATATTCTCTATAGTACCGTAATTGTCCTTGGAGAAAACAGTGATTAATAATTAAAGAAATAATATACAGCATTCGTCACAAATTCTTCCTTAGCGTACCTTTAAAATCGCAACAAATTATACAACAAAACGGTGCATATTTCACCTAAATCGGACAATCGGAAACATGTTAAATAAAGTCTTGAATTTCACGTAAAAATAATGGATTTCTTTCTTCCTAACCTAAAATAATGGATTTCTTTCTTCCTAACCTAAAATAATGGATTTCCTTCTTCCTAACCTAATACTTCTACGGTAAATCGAAGTTTGAACCAAAGAACCATAACTAAGACCTTAAGGTCGAAATGGATTAGTTCCCAATTTTAATGAATCGAAAGGTTCGATTTAATTATCGCGATGGTTTCACGGTGCAATTAAACAGCCCTGGAGAAGTTGCTCGACCAATCGTTCGAGCGAGAGGTCCGTCATCGCGTTTCTGAATCAGCGTCGATCGGCGCGTTGTCACGGAAAATCACCGATTCGTCGTCGCCAAACGGATAATTACACGGTCCGGGCCGAGTCATCGTACCAAATTTGCCGGACTGGCGGAACTAATTCCACGGCCACGGAGAAACGAACGCGGCAAACCGGTAACGTCGGCGGAACTAACTCAGACAGGTTGGACAAATTGCCTCGGGACTCGGACACGTATAATGGACGAGCTAATTGTTGTGCTTTAGCGGAATTAGCGTACTCGCCCGTACTTCGCTGATACCCGGGCGGCCGCCGCAATCTACGCGACGTGTAATACATGGAGATTGATGCAATCAAAAACGATCGGCGCTAGATTGCCTTTGATATTAGCTAATTATCGGCGAGACCGGCGCGAACGCGGCCATAACGTAAATCTAATTGGCCCGAGACAAGATCAATTAGCGGTGTTCTTTCGGCAATGCGCACTCGTCGCGGCTAAACCGGCGGAAGACAAGCTTCCGTTCGGGAACGAAACGAATTAAAATTGTCTTATCGCCGTCTCGAAACGCCCTGAAAAACTCGAGGAATAAATAATTCGTGGGCGTTTGCGAGGAAATTCTGCGTCGACGCAAATAGAAAAGCGGCGATTATATTCTATAGAAATTAATTATTTTATATTATTAAATGACCCATAGAAAATTGACTATTACCATTTTGAAACACCCTGAAAGCTCGCGGAATAATAAATTCGTTCTTCGGTGTTGGCGAGGAATTTCTTCGAAACTCTGACATAACCCGACATAAAAAATATAACAAAATATATAAATACAAATACCTATAATTATATACCAAATATATTATCTAATAATCTCCAAAAAAAGTTACTGAATATTATTAATAGAACCCATAAAAGGCTGACCCATATTTATCGGTAAAAGTTTGCCCGCTCCGCGGTGAATTAAAAGCAGCACCTGTTGCCGCGTCCGTGCCAGTTCAATTACAGCTCATTATCGAATTACCTCGGACGCGGTTGCCGCTTGCAGCGCTCGCTTGTTAATCTCCCCGCTACCCAAACGATCCACCGATCCCGATCCATTTTTCCGCACGCTGAAAACGACGATAGATATCGACCGCGGTTATTCATTTCCTGCCGCAACATAGTAACCGATCGTACATAGCCGCGTATCTTACAGATTCGCCGCCGCCGCCACACACGTCGCACCGCCGGCCGATTCTTATTCCGAACAGGCGTAGAGGGTGAAGTAATCGTTCGTTTATTGCTATCCTCCGAATCGTAAAGGAAGCTACGTGTCCTCGCGAGGCTTTACGACGATTTCGCAAACGAGAGTTAATTGCGAA
>NC_135774.1:28872862-29050817 GCF_028453695.1 Augochlora pura | reverse complement strand
GCGTACACAAAGAATTTCAGCAGCGTTATTAAAACGTTATTAAAATGATTACGGAGCGTGGTCGCGAAGTGGCTACTTCGCGCTCGTATTTCCAGCGCTGTTCTTTTTCCTCTCGCGGTTTCAAGTGGCCCAGCATCCGCTGTTAATTGCATCCTGCGATCGTTTCAGAGAACCCGCCGCAAAACGAATTCCCGCGAACCCCTTGCACCGTGTGCCCCGACTATTATTGGGTCAAACCATAAATCGTATTTGCACGGAAACAGAAATATATTGATTCGTTCCGTGAATTGTCGAGAGCTGCGCCCGAGCCCGCGATAAATAATCACCTGCCACTTCTGTCAATTTTATTCTAAACTTTTCCGTGTCTTCTTTCGTCAATTATTTTTTAGAGAGAATGTCATTGGAAAAATAATAAATCATAGTTAATCAGAAACCGTCAGCATAGATCACAGAAAATTATAGGCAAAGTTAAGAAATTATGATAAACAATATCTCGATTTTTTATGGCGATTAGTTTATAATATAATTATTACAATCTTTATATAGTGATTAGCTTATAATATAATTATTATAAACTTTCTATAGCGACTAGCTTATAACATAATTATTCTAATCTTTTTATAGCGACTGTTGCCAGAAAATCTTTCGCGCAAACGCGCGGGTAATAAACTATTGTTGCCGCGGCTGTTGGCATACCGTTACGGATAGTTCTCGGAGTACTGGACCGTCTATTATACGGCATTCTATTTTCGCGTGGCGCGCTGTGTACGTTACAATCTCCCAACTCCACCATAGAAATTCAAATAAAGGAGTTCCGCGATATTCTTGATCCGACTCCAAAAATTCCAATTGCGAGCCGCTCTGTCGGGATCACCCGTCCTCCGGTGATGTCTGCGACGCCGGCCGGTTCTCCCCACGATTGTTACTGAATTCTGTCCGCGAGCCGCCGTTTCACTTTGTGTCACCGAACCGGTGCTGGCCCAGCAATGAGCCATGATTTCACGGCTCATTAAGTCGCAGCCGACAGTATAATCATTGTCATTCTCCATTTACACGCCGGAACCACGCGCGCCGATCAATCCCGCGAACGCAGCTGGCCTCTAGAGAGACGTCTCTATGTATACCTCTGTGCTTCACCGACCGTGATCCGCAAAATTAATCAAACACCGTCGCTCGGTTTTCGACCGCTTCTCTATTCTCGTTGATCGTCTATATTTTCAATGAGCGATCGTCCATCAATTTTCTTTTCGTTCCATTCGTTACGAAACTCTCCTTTGATCCTTTCTCTCTATTCTCGCGATGGGATCGATGTAAATACACGTTTCTTCGTTCCGAAACGTTGCTACACGGTCCACCGAGCGCGTTGCTAAGGGATTAGGCGCGGCCGAATTTAGGCGATCTGCGTGTTACTCACGACGGAATTCACTCCGCGGGTGGAAAACAATGTTCTAAATTTACTCGGACCCGCTCGCGATCCAGCGATCAACTATCGTCGGCAGCCTTCGATTTTATTGCGACGCCGTTTTCGGTCGGCGCGGCCTGCGATTGCGGGGATCGATGATTGAAAGCCGCGGGTAAATACAGCTGCAGCCGGCCGACGATAAAAATCCACGGTGCACGGTGCGTAATTAATTCCGTCGTTGAAGAGACGCGCGCGATACTCGGCGAATTATTTTTATTTCAATTCGTTACTTAATATTTTTGATTACTTAATATTTAGGAATTATGTAAGTGGTTAATATTTAAGAGTTGCGCAATTTTTCGATAATTAAGAATTCTATAATAATTATTCAATAATTAAAAATTCTATAATAATTATACAATATTTAAGAATTGTATAACAATTATAAATTGTATAATAATTATACAATTCTTAATTATTGAAAAATAACATTAACCCTATAAAACAACAAAATGATGTTTTTAACTTCAGAAACATTTTCGCCTGAAATTCACGCAAAACTTCATATACAAAATAAATTTCCATTAACGAATACTAATAAAATTCTAAATAAAAAGATCGCATAATGCAAAAATATATTTCAATCTATGCAACTGCAATTCATTAAACATTTCGAAACAAGAAATATACCACTTAGACCACTTTCATAATTATGGTCACAATTGTTAAACAACGGCGAAATAATACAAAGTAAAATAAAAAGAAATATAAAGTCAACGCCGTCCTTTGGTTTCTGTAGGAATAAAATAAAAATTCAAATTAATAAAAATAATCTTGAAATTTTTTAAATATGTAAAATAGTGCACAATTTTCTAAAGAAAATGAAACAAAAATACCTCGAGGACGCGCTATCGCGCGCAGCGATCTATCGCGAGCGATGCACGCCGGTGTTCGGGCATCCTTCAAAGGAATGTTAAAAAGGCGTACGTACAAATACCGCGGAAAAAGCAGATCCACCGCCGTCCACGGCGCGTTTTTATCGAGCGAAGAATCTCGCGCGGAAGCATCGGCCCAAGAATGCGAGCAGCGCTCGTGCGTTGCGCAATGGAAGATGCACCGGCGTGCAACGACCTTCGGACGCCACCATTATTTCGGAAACAAATAATTGGACAAAGAGAGAAATAGAGAAAGAGAGAGTCTCCCCGGCTCGTTATTTCGCCAGCGGCCGTCCGCCGTGAATTCGAAGGTTTATGGAATGCGCTGCGGAGGATGCAACCCACGGTTCACTGTCACACCGTCGCGCCTATTAATACCCACCGCCGTCTAATTCGTTCCTCCTTGCCGCCGTGCCAGCAGGGGGAACGGATTTTAAGGTGTTCTCGATCAACGACGGTCTCGGGGACCGGCTTTATATCAGCTGTTCCCGTCGCTGGACGTGTACTAATTAGTAGGATACACTGGTGCGCGCCGATAATCCTCCTTTCTTCGTGTGGCGCGTGCGTTCGCCGCGAGAAAAACTATTTTGTCGTGCGGCGAGAGATAGAGAGGGTGACTCTTCTCCGGCCGTTCCTCGTTCTCTTACGTGGGAAAGATTTTCCGGGACCGGTGTTTAGATTACAGCGGCATTACCGACGTTCTGTCACAACAGCGAGCCGTCCACTCGATAGGAAATAGAATTTTAAATAAAATTAAATAGCTGGAATTTTTAGTATTTTTTGAGTCAGTGTTCGACGACTTCAAATATTGATTTCCAGAATTATAGGTTATGTCAGGTTATGTTTTAAGGCTTGATTGATTTTCAGAATTATAGGTTATGTCAGGTTATGTTTTAAGGCTTGATTGAGCTCGTAATTATCAAAAAAGACGTATTAAATTTTGTCATTGAAAAATACGCGAGACAAAAGAATTATATTTATCGAATAAGGTTTCTATTCTTTTACTTCCTTCATTTTTCAATAAAACGTATCGAATAAGACATATTAAATGTTCATATTGAAAAGTAGATAAAATGAAAGTAGTGTTTTTTAAAGTAGTGTGAATTCCAGAGATATTTGTTTATTCCAACGAGACAAGACAAAGCGAAGAAAACAATTGAACGGTCGCGCGTCCACCAATTCCCTGGAAATGGCCAGTTTAACGGCCCCGCGGGTTACGGCGCGACACAAATGCCCACGGAATTCACTTTTACGGCCGCGGGCGCAGACGAGAAAAGATTTTCTAATGGTCCCCCGATAGAGGCATTAATTCCCGAACGCCGGGACACCGTTTCGGCCCATAATTCATCGTAGAGCGAGAGCCATTAACGCGATTCGTGTCCACCGAGAGAAGTTGAGTGGCGTTCAACCCTTCTAGCCCGCGTCCCAGACCGATTTGATTTATTCGAAGGCTTCTCTCTCTTGGCCACCGGGTCGAAAACTGTGTCTCTTTGTGATCCTCCGTTCTATCGTTTGTAATTCGATGATTTGCGGCCGCGGCCGCTTCGGACGGCCGAGAATTTTATTGTTGCCCGCGGTCGGTTAATGGAAACGTTACTCGGTACCATTTCTATGGCGGCGTAATCGTCTTGGAATCCGATCGGTCATTTTCGTTTGTTTTCGTAGAGTTTTGCTGTATACTTCTTTTTATTGGTGGATTCGTAGTATCGCATTCCGTTGCGACGTTCCATGAGGGTAGCCGCCATTTTGTTCCCGAATAAAGGAAGGCGAAAACGTCACTTTAAAATATACGGAGATATATTGTAAATTAACCATTTGCGGTCGTATGGCTACTCTCAGCCACCAAAGCAATTTATTCATCTTTTTTCGTGCTTTTTATTTTTACATAAAATTCAAACATATTATTGTCTTAAAACGGAGTTAATAAATTTTGTTTTTCCTTCTTTTATTATTATCTTATTGCTGTTCACTGAAAGAAAATTAATTGCGACCAACATGACTTAGGTATTTTAATACGACCGTAAAGGGTTAATTTTAGCGAGATTGCAGGTTAAATATAGATCGTCGAAGTACCTTCATTGTGACATTATTTTTCCTTTAATTTTAGACACAAATTGACACTAGTATTTTTGAAGAAATTAATAAAGTTATTAGCAAATATACTGCTTTCATTAAATTGGCTACGGTTAACCTAAAAATGTAGACTGTTTAAAAAATACACCATCCAAGAAAAGATAGTCGATTCCAGGAACAAGTGTTTCTACGTCAACGAAAACTCTCCAATTCCCGAGGCTAATGAGTTACGCGACCGCTTCCAGCGATTTCGTATGAACAGGAGACTGACTTGGACCGGAAACGGCGGGGGTCCGGTCGAAACCCGAGTCGGAAAAAAGTCGCCAATAGGGCGTCGCGCGGGTTCGAAATGTCACTCGATACTTATCCTCGCGGTGCAAGTATTGTTTGACCATCAGCTCGGGACTTCCAGCTGCGGGATAGAAACAGGCGCGACAAAGTGGGAGCTGCCAAAAATCTCCTCCCCTTTCCTCGGTTCGTCCTACGTTGAGGCGAGGGCATAAGTAACGTCCACGCGGAGTCGGAAATCGCGACAGGAGAGGAAGCTGCCACTCGCGGCGCCCATAATCTCGCAGACCAGGCTAGTTGATCGCGATTGCAAGGTACCCGGATCGGAACAAGGTAAACCGTTCAGTCTCGTTGGTTACGGCATCGAAGGCGGCTACCCGCGATCCGCCTGGTGGATCACGGTTACTGACTCCCGCCTAATAACGGCAATGATCGCGTCCCGGAGGATGATTTTTCGACGAACGCCGGCTGAAACGCAAACTCGATTGCTCGAGCCTATACGTTCAACCCCTATTTCTCTGGCGTTTCTGGTGTCGAGGACGTCGAGCCCCGGGGACACGCTGGCGAGACGCGTGGTTCCCGACGAACGACCACCGGTTCCCCTCCGGACACGGAACACCATGGAAAGCTGGGAACTACGCACTGGAACAGACTGCTAGGGACCCGAGTGCACGCTGTTACCGTTTCTTCCGTTCTTTTTGCTTCTTCGTCTTCTTCGTCTGCTTCTTCGTCTTCTTCGTCTGCTTCTTCGTCTTCTTCTTCTGCTTCTTCGTCTTCTTCTTCTGCTTCTTCGTCTTCTTCTTCTGCTTCTTCGTCTGTTTCTTCGTCTTCTTCTTCTGCTTCTTCTGCTTCTCCTTCTCATTCTGCTTTTTCTGCTCCTTCTTCTTCAACTGCTTCTTCTCCTCCTTTTTCATCTCCTTCTTCTTCTGCTTTTTCTGCTCCTTCTCCCTCTTCTGCTTCTTCTGCGTCTCCATCTACTTCTGCTTCTCCTTCTCATTCTGCTTTTTCTGCTTTTTCTTCTTCATCTGTTTCTTCTTCTCCATCTCCTCCTTCTCCTTCTTCTTCTACTCCTTCTTTTCCTTCTTCGTCTTCTTCTGCTTCTTCTCTTCGTGGTCGCAGTGCCCTTTTCTTCTCTTCGCGTCCCGTGCCACTGTCTCTCGGACGGTTATTTATAGGAAGAAACGATGACTGGTTTGATCGCGATGACTCCGGCGAGCTGTATGGACGACTATTATTAGGGACAGAGGACTGGCTGACGGATTTCTGAAGCGATTGACACGGTGGTTCGGGGATCACCTGGCGCGGTTTACAATGTCTTCGGTCTGAAACACTTCTTCGGGGTTCTTGCGGTTTTCTCGCTGGACTCCGCGGATATACATATAGCGTGTGGCGTCTGTGTTAATACGAAACTACTGTGTTGGTTTCAATGAGAAATTTTATGTCTTTTTCTGGAATTGTTCAAGTTATGGGGTTTCATTTGTGGGAGATTATTGTTTTTTCTTGATTTAAGTGTTATTGTTGTAAAATAATGATGGGTTGGAGTTAATTATGTGTCGTTGTTGTTGTTATGGATTAAGACGTTTGTTGATAGCACTACTATGCTATGAATTTCAAGGTTATGTCAAGGTTTTCAATTGCTAAACGCTGGAGTCACAAAGAAGAAAAATAAAAAGTTGAAAGAAAAGCTTGAGAAGTCGATTATCTTTTTTAAGATAAAAAATAAGAATAAATAGAATACTATTATTGCGTAAAGTAAGCGTATAAAAATAATCAACTGAGTTTATCACCTAGATGCTGGACGCACATTACACGCGTGCAATATTTACAGATCGCCTTTTACTTTATGGATGTATATTCCGTAAGGTAAGACATGATTTGCAGTTATCGTTAACAGTCTGATGAATGAATCAGGATCATGAGCAAACAGTCTAGTGTCTGAAGCACGATAGCTTTTCCATGCATCATCACGTAAATTAGAAAGATGAATGTTATCGAGCAGAACTTACGAAGTATAATACTTCAGATCAAAAGGCTATAATTTTAATATTATTTTTATCGAAGCTGTCGAGGGACGCCTGTTAATAATTTTTGTTTAACGCTATTTTTACCAAAGGGGTAGAAACAGAATTTTTCTGTAATTCCATCGAGCTTTATAAATACAATAATTTATTCTTCTGGTTTGGAAAGCATTATTATTGTTTTTTTTTTATTTTTATTTGCAACCTGTTAACCCTTTGCACTCGAAGCCATTTCAACTGGAAATCTGAAATAATTTTTCTGGCTTCAAGTATTTCCACTTTATGTAACAATATTTATTTTATGCATATAAAATTGAATCTCGTGACTCGTATAACAGTTACACGTTCAACAATTTTTTAAATCTAATAAAAACTGTGCTACAAGAATTTTAATAGCGCCACTCGAGTGCAAAAGGTTAAATATTATGACAAAAACATCCAAAACTAAGAAATCAGTTCCCCAATTTTCCAGATTTTCATTAACTTAAATCTCCGATTCAGCCATAATAATCACAAACAAAATATTCGTTAAAAAATGTTCAAAAATAACTAAGTAAATTCTACGACCAACCCCCCAACCAAAACAGTCTCGCCCAACGTACTCGTGCCATCGACACCGTTCTCGCGCGAGGCGAATCGCCGAGCCACCCCGCCCGCTTTTACAATCCGCAATAAAGCTCATTGTTATTATCCCCCGTTTCCTGTTACCGTTCCGTTGCTCGCAACAAATCTCCCCCGGTTTTCCCATCCGCGTTTCCATTTCCCATTAGCAGCGCAGTTAAATGCCGGCCGCGGGGACCCGCGCGGGCCGCGGTGCCGAGTGGCGCGAAAATCACGCTCGGCGCGCTCGCGCCGGGGCACGCACGTGCGCGCGGCCGAGGGAGCTCTGCGCGCTGCTGCACGCAGCGAGCGTGGACAGCGCGAAAGAAGAGCAGAGGGAGCACGGGGAGGAGGAGGAGAGAGACGGGGAGGAGGAGGAGGAGGAGGAGAGACGGAGAAAAACCGAGTGTACATATAGGAGAGCAGAGAAAGAGAGGGGGTGGGGGTCAAGTTTCGCTGGTGTGCAACGAGTAGACGGCTAGGCAGTCGAGTTTCAGAGCGAAGGAACGAGAGAGAGAGCGAAGGAGAGAGCGAGAGAGAGAAAGAGAGATATTGAGAGAGTGACGGAGGAAGAGGGAGAGGCGAGAGCGGGAGAGAAGGGAGGAGAGGCAGCGAGAGAGCCGCCACGGGGTTGGAGGGAGGCCGTGGACGAGCGGTTATTTCAAGCGACGACTCTTCTGGCACTTCGCCCCGAGCTTTCCTCGAGCGCATCCTCTCTCGCGCGTAGTTTGTGTCAGTGTCGCCGCGACGGCAGCTACAGCCGCACTGTGTGGACCGTGTTACTCGTCCGAAAAGGGGTGTCCATCGCGTGCCAGCGAACGACCGCGCGGGGGTTGATCGTCCGCCGCCAGTGTCAACCACTGATTTCCCTGAATCCGTCTGCGGCTATTTCTCCTTCTCCGACAAAGTGTCGACGGGACAATACCAGTAAATTCACCGGCAAATCAGCACCGAAGGGTTGCTTTCGATCAGGATCATTTGCACTATTGGATCAGTGTCAATAACAATTTTTCCCAAACCATCGTGAACTTAAATTTACCTGAAAAGTGTCGAACCATAGAAACAGCACAGACAGTGTTCAAATACCGAAAGGATAATCTAGGGGGTTGTTTCACCCTCTCAGTGTCGAGCACCGATTTTATTTAATTTTATTGATCAATTTAAGTGTCGTCGAAATAATTAGCGACTGGAGACAGTGTATAATAATTTCGAGAAGATTGCAGATGATCGATTAGGGGTTGATCATCCCCGTTACAGTGTACAGTTGCTCGAGCTATACCGAATAATTTTCTAACAAAAGTGCCGCATTGGTGGATCGATCCAGAGTATCTCAGTGAGTGTGAGTGAGAAAAGGGGGTGGTTCGGCGGGTGCGGTGACCAGTTGCAGAGACACGTGCGACCGACACTCGGGTTCGATCCCGCGGTGTTCGCGAGCTGTCATCGCGAACGCGCAAGGATCTCGTCTTTCTTTTTCCTCGCCGGCGTTTTCTCGCGATCTCGTGGTTCACGGACGATGGCCGCAGCGCCGAGACAACAGCGCCGGAGGATTTATAACGGCCGGCGGCTCGCCTGAAATAACAGCAGGAATGCGCGGCCGCTGAATCAGCTTCCTCCGAGAGCTGCGAGTTTCCTGACAGCAGCCACGCGCGATCCTCCCTGGATCCGCAGACAGTCGGATCTCATTTTTTTCTTCTTTGCGCGCGGCCAACCCGTTGGCTCGCGATCGACGCCGATCCACGTTCTCTTCTCGTCCGTTCTCTTCAGCCCTGCCCCCCCCCCTTTTTTTCGGCGAGGATTGAGAAAAGCCAGAGACGCCAGACGGCCCAGGGGGAGGTGCGCGCAGCTTGTTTCGCCGGCGGGAGAGCTTTTCTGGGAAAGGAGATCGCGGACTGGTGAGTTGTTGTTTGCGCGTTTTCTTACTCGGCCGGCTCTGACAGGTTCGCGGAACACCTTGCCGCGAGCGCGCGCGCGCGCGAGGACTTGCGAAACTGGGCGACGTTTGTTGACCGATGCGTCGGCGGGACGATGGGTCTTCCGGTTCAACCGTGGTATGTTTCTTCGCCGCGGGTCGGCGGTTATAGGTTCCCGCGGTGATCCGGGATCGTTGATTGGCTGCTGGTCGATCGGCTTGTTTGCAGTATGTCCGCTGCCGATAATCGCCGATTATTGGGGGTAATTAATCGATCGCTGTCGGAGGCGCTTTAACTCGAAATATTGGGAAAGCTTTCTGATCTCTAATTTTTTTATATTTATGCAACGTAGTGTTTGTTTTATATAGCATAGTGTATATTTGATATAGCCTAGTGTGTATTTTGCATAGCATAGTATATATTTGATATAGCCTAGTGTAAGTTTTATATAGCCTAGTGTATATTTTATATAGTCTAGTGTATATTTTATATACTGTAGTGTGTATTTTATATAGTCTAGTATATATTTCATATAGTCTAGTGTATATTTTATATACTGTAGTGTATATTTTATATAGTCTAGTATATATTTCATATAGTCTAGTGTAAATTTTATACATAACCTAGTGTATATTTTATACATAACCTAGTGTAAATTTTATACATAACCGAGTGAAAATTTTGTACATAACCTAGTGTATATTTTATACAGAACCTAGTGTATATTTTATACATAACCTAGTATATAGCGACTAGTTGCAAAGCGTTTAACAATGTTTCCCGATAAGCTAATAGTCGACGGAAGGGGAGGGGGGGGGGGGGGCGTTGGAAGTTAATTGCATTCTGGGACTCTTCGGTATAGGTCTGAAGGGCCAGTAATTCTCAAAGGAATTCTCCCGAGACTTACCGTCGTTATTCTAGTACAACAACCGTAAAAAGATAGGCCGAAGAATTGCAGCAGGGCCGTTTGTTCGACGTCCGAGATTATTTTCGAGGATCCTCCGGAAATAGCTCGTTATTCACGCGGGCACGAATGGAAAATATTTTTCGTCCCGCTTATATTATTTCGTTCGACGTTTCTTTTTTTTTTTTTTGTTTTTATCAAAACGTCGTCGTCGCTCATTCTCCGGTATCGATGATTCACCGTCTGCAAATTGATTTCCAGAGCGAAACGTCGATTCGTATCTGCGCCGAATAATTTTTATAATAAAGAAGTTCGTAAAGTTGGAATCCTGAGTCATCGATGGAAAAGTCTGTGACACGGATTTCCCACGAAACCGGGCGATTAAAATCGTATTAAGAGACGGTTAATTAACGAGAGATAAGACTCCAGAAAAGAATTCGTGGAACTCGACGAATGTTTCGATGGTTTTGATCGGCGCGTCGATTCGACGGAAATAGACGGTGATTTAACGGCGTTCGTCGCCAACAATTAGACACTAAAATTCCTACATAATTAAAGAAATTTAATTAATTAAAATAAAACTAAAAAGTTTATCATAGGGGACGACATTAGAACTCTTTCGCGTTCGGAAGATCGTAGTCGAATTTTGCTAGAATACATTGCAATAAATTTTCAAAATTCCTCAGAAATTAATGTCACCCAGATATGGGTGACGCGGCGACGAACGTGTTAACAGCGTGCGCGGTATCGATCGAGGGGGATCCCGAAATCGTTTCGAGAGGTTTCGAATCGAAAGGTCGAGCAGCTCAGTCGGCCACGCGAGGAGAAAACACGTTTCCGGTTCGTGGTGCGCGCTTCCGGTCGCTGGACGGTCAATTTCTCGCTCGAAACGTCGCTGCAAATGAGGGACGAAAATTCGTGCGTCACTCGGCCGGCAGAAAATAGACTGACCGGCGTGATTTAATCGTGGATCTCGACGGTGTGTCCACCGATCGATTAAGACGCATGTTTTCATCACGAGCGCGCATGGGCTGGGGTATCGGACACATTAAATTGTGACGTGCCGCGCGGCGCATCGGTAGCGACCGGTTAACGCTGTCAACGCTCAATGCGAAAACAAATGGACAGCCGGCCTTGCACCGCGCTGGATCGCTCTCCTACGATACGGAGAATTTTTATCTTACAGTCGAAGTATCATTCTTCCCCGAACTATCAATGGAACAATCCAATTCCGTCATCTTTTCATTCTAGACCTTCATTCGACCTCTAAAAATATCGACAAATGCACCTGGTATAAATGTGTCAATATTGACAGAAAAAAGATGTTTATACACAAACTGTTCGGTATAAAAAGGTGTCTTAATTAGTATTAAGAATTTTATCAGTGTCACAATGGTGGAGAATATTTCAAGGTTAATTTGTTCTTCTTTCTTTAATCGGGTAATTTTTTTTATTATTTTATTAGTCTTAAGAATTTATTTAATGACAACGGTGGAGATTATTTCGAGGTTAATTTATTCTTTTTTTTTTTTAAATCGGGTAATTTTCTTATTTGTATCACAGCTGTATGAGACTAAAACAATAAAGAAAATAAAGAAAACCGGATCGGCCTATTTTCGTTGCAAACGATTTCACAGCTCGCGATCCCGTCGAATAAATAATAAGAACAGGAAAATCGATCTCTGCCAAACAGAGAGACGGCCGCCGCGTTCAAAATAGAGCAGAAACGTCGCAGATCGCGATCGACGAAAACATTTTGCCGAAATCATCTAAACAAACACCGCGTCACGGTCTATTAATAATAAAATCGGCTATCGGCCGACCCAATTGTAATCGGCGCGACGTTCAAATACACCCGTGCCGGAGATTTCAAGATAATCGATTCGCCGAAAAACAATCGGACGCTACGCCGGACGCGCACCCGACATTTTCGATTATACTTGAAACTCTAAGGAGATTGTTTACGCCGATTCGCGCGACTCTTATTAATTAACGCTTTGCCGACCGATCGTAAAAATTGAGCTCAATGGAAATTTTCGTTTCTATTTTGACTTAATTTATTTTATTAATCCCGAGAGATATTTAATATTTAGAAAATTGTATAGTAATATTGAAGCTTACGATCTAACACGTTTATTTTAATAATTGATATTGAATTATTGGTTAATTATTGGTTAGTTTGACAATCGATTTATAGGTTACCAATCGGAGGGAAACGCCGATTTATAGGTTAGGTAAAGTGTTAAGCTGCGGTTTAAAACACTGTGCCGATTGTTCCGATATTCCACGGAGTTTCCAGTTCGAATGGCTCGCGAGGCTTGCAAGAGAGGCGTCTGCGAATTCTCTTTCGCGGAATATACGGCGCGAGAGAACGAGAAGAAGACCCGGCAAACGGCCCCCCATAAAAATGGCAACGGACCCCGCGTTATTGGTTGCATTTCATCGGCCCAGTTTTGTGAAACCGGCTGCTCCGAAATTACTTTCTCGGCGATGGAAAAAGACGATCGAATTCGACGAGAAAGAGAAAGAGAGAAAGAAGAAAGAAAGAAAGAGAAAGGGAGAGAAAGAAAGAAAGAGAGTGAGAGAGAAAGAGAGACGGTCCAGAGAGATTAGTACAAACAAATTGTGACGTTCTGTTCGGTCGCGAGCACGAGACCGCTTCTCGGTTTCTCGGTCCAGAATCTGGATTAAAGGAGCTTAGCAAGTCGCGTCGACGAGACGCGAGGGAAGAGATTAAATAAAGCCGGAATAAATTATCCTTCGCTCTCCCGCCCCCCATCTGTACACCGACCCTTCCCTCTTTCTCTCGTCTCTTCGCCCTCCGTTCTCCGCAGGCGTCCTCCCTCTCTCTCTCTCCTTTCTCCGCCGAATCGTTCTGGCCGCTGCTCTGCGGTCGTCGCTAAACGACGAGAATTGGGGTAATTTTGCCACGGTTTCCGTGCAAACCGCCGCTTTAAATCGTTCCAGAGAAATTCCGTCTGATAGCAATCAAAAATTACAGGATCGCTCGTCTGGGTTTCCTCTATCCGGCCGCTCGCGAATGTTTAGAAAGACAATTTTTTAGTAGATAAATAACGCATCAGCGTTACTAATGCTTCGTGATTGATATTAATGTCCTCGAATTATTTCCACTGTGTATGTTATATACCTGTATTTATTATACCCTAGCTAATTATTGTCGTTTTTAGTTGTAGATTTTTAATAAAATTCGTGGACGTGTGAAAATGTCTATGGATGTCACAAAAAAATTTTGAGGAGGTTCCGAGACGTCTTAAAATGCTCGTAGATATCCCAAAAAATTCGTAGACGTCCGAAGACTGTTATAATTGTCTTAAAAATTTTGTAAAATGTGTCAAGAATATTGTAGATGTTCCAAAAAATTCGTAGACGTTCCAAGATGTTCACGGACGTCCCAAAAAATTCGTGGACATTCTAAGAAGTACCTAGATATCCGAAAAAAATTATAGACGTTTCCAAAAAATTCGTAGAGCTCCCAAACAAATCGCAGACTTTCCAAGACATTCGTAAACGTTCTAAAAAATTCGTAGACGTGCCAAGACTATCCTAGATGTTCCCAAAAAATTCGTAGACGTGCCTAGAATATCCTACACGTCCCAAAAAAATTCGTAGACATTCGAAGAGAATCGTGGGCATTCCAAAAAATTCGTGGACGTCCGAAAAGCTTCCCAGATATCCCAAAAAATGTATGGACGCGCCAAGAATCTCGTACATGCACCCCGCTCACAAAAAAAATCGCATACGTGCCAAGAATATCGTCGACGTACCTCGACAAATTTTCTAGGCGTTCCATGATGCTCGTAGACGTCCCAGAAAAATCGTAGACGCCTGAAGAATTTCGTAGACGTCCGAGGAATTCCTTCGTTTGTCCCGCAGCAGCAACGGCGGCAGAGGCGTCGCGCCGCTTCCGGTGTTTACGCGAGCAAAACGCTGATCGGATACGGCCGGGTCTTCGCGCAAATGATAATATACACGCGAGACGAATTACGGGCCCGTTTTTTTCTTCCACGTCGCGTCCTACCTGTGTTGTACCTAGGGGTCCACGCACGGTGATCGCGTGGATGCCCGCGGATTTTGCTTACTTCCGGTGACACGGCCTGGGACCGCGAGAGAGACTGTTTTCTGCACACACGTTCCACCGTTGTTAGATTAAAAAACCGCACAACCACCGTCGCCGGTTAGGGGGAGCCTCGCTAAAACATAAATCACCGGTATAATGAAGTGGCCGGTTTTTGCGCTCCCTTCTTTCGCCCGATGGGATTACGCGGCCTGTAATTTCTGCCGCGTTTCCAACGGCGAAAAACCATTTTCCCTAACGACGTTCATGCCGTCGCGAATTAATCCGATTCCCGGGCACCGGAAGCTGCAGCCTCGGGACGTCACGAAGATGAATCGGCAACAAACGATTAAGATATTAAATGCGGCCGCGCAGACCCCGGGGGGGGGGGGCTCGCTTTGTTTGCCGGGCCAATTAACAAGCGCTTGGACCGAGGTGTTCCAGCGATAAATATGCGCAGAGGCGAGCGCAGCGTTATGCTCGTCCCGCGTATTGCCGTGGAGATGATTCAAGGAAACTATATTTAATCGTAAGTGCATTGGAATGGCACTTTCATTTGTGACGAGATTCGATGTTCAATTCTATCATTACATGGACACTCAGATTATAAAAACTAGCAGAATGAAGAACTGAGAAGAGTAGAACCAAGAAAATTATCTGCTAAAACCCTAAAGTAAAATTATTAGATTAAGGGTTCTATATAAATTGAGAAAATAAATTCTCTGAATTGAGAAAATATTGTGAAAATATGCAAATTTAATATCATCTTCTCGCTATTCGCAACTTGTCAAAATAGAAAGAGGGTACATTCTTTTAACTATTTCTTACAAACGTCCGAGAAAATTTGTATTTTGAACGTATAAATTCCTCCTCCTCCTTCTATGCCCTCTGGTACCCAGGGCCGAGAAAAGTCCCGTAAAAACGCGTTAATCGAAAGCAAGCGGTCCCGCGTGCGTACGAATGAAAGGTCCGTGGAACGGCGCCCATCGCCGCGGCGCGAACGATCGCCGTGATACACAGAGGGACGCATTGTCCCTCGAGATTTCCCTCGAGCCGCTTGATCCTCCTCTCGAGCGCGAAGACGGATCTCTCCTCCGCGCTCGCGCTCGCGCGCGTTCTCGTGGCGTTATTTCACGAACGGGAGCCTCTAGGCCGTGGCCGCGCGAAGAGGGACGAAAATCTCGTACAGAGACCGCACTGGGGCGGTCGAGGAGGTCGGCGGGGCGGGGAGGGTAGGGCAGGGGGAGGAGGAGGTCGACGGCTAAGTAAGCTCGTAAGAAACGAGCTACGATTTATTTGACAGATCGCGGCGAGCCGCAAGCGCTAGAGTGGTTTATTTTATAAGGCCAGATTGCCGGCCTCACTTCGTCGGAATAGAATAATGGACGTTTCTATCCCTCCTTTGACCGGACCGTCGTCCTCTCCCCTCCTCTCTCTCTCCCCCCTACGGTCTTTCTGGCCTTCGTCTCGAAAGTCAAGTGCGGTTAAGGACCACTTTTCGTCGGCAGCGACGCACCGGAGGACGGCCGCAGGTTCCCTCGTCGTCGTTTCTTCGACAAGGTGCCGTTCCCCGTGGGAAGAAAATGGCCACGTGCTGGGACCCTAAACGTTCACCAGACACGATTTTCCACGAGGAAAGGGTTCCGAAGATTTTCAGTGTTAAAGGCACCGTTGTCGATCGAATGGCCATCCTCGAATCTTTCATTTCATCATCGTTGAATCTAAAATATTGAGTTTTAATATTTTTACTATTGAATAATATTTTTACTATTGAATATCTGTTTATTATGTTCAGATCAAATAACATAAACCTATTATGCAGTATCTATTTTACTGGTGGGTCAAGCCGGCGTTAACGTGTTAAAATATCGATTTGGATTATCGAAATTACTTTTGCAGCAATAATACGCATTTCTTCTATTTATAAGTTCGCCACGTGTGTCTGACATTTTTAGCAGCAGATAAGGTTTAAGCGATCGCGATCGAATAGATAATTGATCGCGCACTTATGTTCGGGCAGGTGCTGGCACAGATTGCCCCTCGGGGCATTGCCCCGGCACCTACGAGATCGCGAGGGCAATGAAACCACGCCCACTCGGAGTATATTACGTAAGAGGAGAGCAAGGAGGTAGACAGCCTTCCCATCGTGTTCGGCGCCGAATCCGTAAAAATTCGAAATATCTTCTTCGTCGCTGCTCTCTTATTGACTTTGGAGCGTTGCCCTAAGAGCTCGTCCGCGCTACTCCGTGGACTCCTTTGTTACTTTGGATACTTTTCGGTCGGCAATTTGTACGGCCATCTAGAAAACGAGATAAGAACGTCGGAAAAATTTGGAAACACTTCTGCGCTATATATATATTAATCAGCTATACATATTAAAGATATTAATCAGCTATATATACATTAAGCATTCATTAAAATTATTAGAAGATGACAGATATTTCCATTAGGTCATTTTTTATTTCATATAAAAATTTATGATATATTTATCGCGATTGTAAAGTAGGACGAAAAATAATCGAAAGCGTTTCCAGGTAAAGCAATCGTCCTTGAGACAAAGATAAATTTTTGATAAACGATCCAAGGCTACTTGTCCAAAAATATTTGGCAGTCTCGTCTCTGTTCGATCAACGCCAGTGACCGCGCCGTTGGACCCATTAACAACGGTCTCGGTAAAAAGAGGGGTCAACACCTCGATCATCCGCTCCATTCGTCAAGGTAGCAGCTCGTTAGGTATCAATTAAGCCGGCTTTTTTCTGCCCGGCCGAGGGCTTTTTAATGAACCGCGCGTCCTCGCGAGATTTGTGGTGTCGAAAATAAACGCGGGTACCCGTGAAATCTTATTAATAACCGACGGACACGCGCGCTTATTTATGTGTTTACGAAGAGGCGCGCGCGCGCGAGCGCACGAGCTCGAACCGTGTTCCGGGAAGAAAATATTCGACGACGGAAGAAAGGAGCCGCGATTTCATCGGACTTTGAAGTCCGCGCGTTATTTGCATTTTTTCACGTCCTCGAATTCTTCGACCGCCCCGCCTTCGCCCTTCGTGTCCAACGCCGAACGACAACCGTAAATCAAACGTGCTATAGTTAACGCGCCCGTCGCTGGCGTTTATTTTAACAACAGTGTCCAACGGTTATAACAATCTATTAAACGCGATCTTGCTGTGACATTTGGCGAAAATATTGGCAGCGATTCGTTTATGGTGAAATTGAATGCAATTTTCGAACAGCAGAATGATTAAAGGAAAAACCAAATTCACCGCGTCGATGCGAGAGAGAGAGGAACGCCAAATATCTGCGTAGTTATTCGGCGAAATAGCGAGGGAGGTAGAAACTGACGCGCGCGTTGCAGCGCGAAGTAAACGTCGAAGAGGCGCAAATATTTTCGCAGGTGCAGTTCGAACGACGATTCGCGGGAACCGGGAAGAAGACAGTGGCCGCGATACGGTTGTCCAAACACATGCCGCGTTACGCGGGCAGACATCGATCCGGCCGCGATGAGTTCATTACGCCAGGCGTTACCGTTCATTATAAACCGCGGCGTTATGGACCGGTTTCCATTTCCTTCCGGAAGAGCCGGTCGCGCTAGCCGGCGCAACTAGCGGCGAGTTAATAAGACAAACGATTAAATTGCTCGGTCCCGCGAGCAGCTGACGCTTTTTCCCGGCCGACGCGGAATCAATTAGCCGATCTCTCTCTATCTCCCTCTCACTCTCTCTCTATCTCTCTCTGCCCGTGGTTTCGCTTTTTCTCTCGGTCGTGGTAATAATCGGCCGATGCATAGCCGTGATCGGGTCTGACCCGCGCGCGATCCGCCGCGTGAAATTATGACGATGATCGGGCCGAGAGTCGGCTACAAAGTCATCGTAATGCTGGCCCGCGGCGCGATCGGTATCATTAAATCCGCTGCCGATAACTCGAACGGATAATGGGCCGGGGCCGATCGACGTCTTCCTTATCGTTTCCCGATTGCTTGGTCATGTCCCTCCCGCCTCGTCGAGAAAGACGACGACGACGACGAAAACACGGTTAAGCAGGCAGGAGAGTGACAGAAGCGTCGTCGGACCGATAGAAAGTTTAAAGATGATCGCAGAAAGTTTTGCGGTGATTAAGCGGAATTTCTGTCTCCTCCGGCACGATGATACACTTTGGACTAAGCGTTTCCTTGATCGGCAAGATTGCCTCGTGCCTTTATAATCGCTACGGGCTGGACAGATGATACGATTCGATTTTACATATCATTTTCCGGTTCTTCGTCGCAGATTTGCTCCTTCGAGTGACGCGGCTGTATTAAGGTTCGCGGAAACTATTTTTTGATTTTAGTGAGAGAATATAGGACTTCGTGTGTCTAGGTCTGTGTGTCGTTAAACCTTTGCCATAACGAAGCCATTTTAACTGTAATTTTAAAATAACTACGGTATTTTAAAACGGTAAATATTATTACGGTAAAATAACGGCGGTATTTTAAAATTACTTTTCTGACATAACATTTCCATTTTATATAACAAAATGTTTTTTATGCATATGAAATTGAATATTGTAATTCAGGCAACTACAGTTATATTTTTAAGAATTTCTGAAATCTAATTTTTCATAATATAAAAATTATTTTGGAACGTACTGTAACAGTTTTATTGGTGCCTCAGAGTCGCCACTCGAGTGCAAAGGGTTAACAGAGTGCGGTATTTATTTTGTTAAAAATTATTAAAATACGTAACGCGCCTATTAAAATATTAAAAATTAAAGAACAATTCCTAGCATGGTCTAGAACGTCAGATCGTATGCAAGAAGCGAGCCTCTCGCAGCATCCACTTTTAATTGATTACGTTCGTTCACCCTCTAGATCACAGCCGCGCCGGCTCCATTCCGCTCGCATCTCATGCCGCGATAAATTATCCTAGACTCCACACACACACTCTCTCTCTCTCTCTCTCTCTTCTTCTCTCCCGGCCTTTGCCTCTCGCTCCCTATCTCTATCTGTGCTGACAATTACCGCGAGGTTAAGCGGCATTAGCGTCGCGCCGATTTGCATTCGTGCGAGTCCGCTTTTCCACCGGTCGACAGAAAGAGCGTCGCGACGGATGATTTAAGAAGCTTCGGCACACCGTGAGCTCTATAATTAATACGTCTCTAATTAAAATCCGCCGCTTCTCTCTAGCGGCCACTGGCTATTCTGCGACGCGTTCGAACAACACGCGCGTTCATCGGCCTAGTAAACCGCGCCCGGTCAATATTTCAAGCTCCGCGCTAATATTATGCGGTCGGTGTCGGGGATTTCGCTCGGCGATGATATATTGTACAGAGCCCGGGATTCCAGGGAGGGTTTCGTTCGTCGTTCGGCCAGCTTCGAATCGCTTCCCGAAATACAGCCCTCGGGGTCTCTCGATTTAATTAATTTAATTCGATCTCCCGATTTAATTCATTTAATGCGATCTCGCAATTATTGGCATAACGACGGCTCCGAGGAAAAATGTATTGGCAGTGTTTCAAAATACAATAATGTTTTTAAAATCTAAATAGAATTGTTCGAAATCGTTTTTAGATGCTGGATAATGACTGAAATATTTTTTTTTATTTTTAATTATTACAAAAATATTCGACAGATTCGTTGCACAGTAAAATAGTCCCGTAAAAAGTTGAAGTTATTTAATCTTGTTTTAAACAAAGTTATACCGTCTTAGAAAAATGTGATATTATCTTTTGTGACCGCTGTATTAAATCACTAATATTGCAAATTATAATATAATTATTTAAATAATGTATATACCTATTTAATCTCTAATATACAAGACTTGCCTTTATGGTTGAATTCTCTAAAGAAATTCTTTTTTAAATTCCATAGAATCCTCATTCCTTAGGAATGTAATATTACGAAAATAATGTGAATGATGATAATAACATTGGTATTAAATCCATCGCATAAATCGTTGGCAAATGTGAGGGAAGAGCGAGCATGTTACGCGTCTCTTTATTCTAGCGTGAATACTTCGTAGCTGGACGCCAGCCTCTGTGGACAATGATCTTTTGTGCGGTGTTTGCGGGCGAGGAACAGGTGTACACACCGGAGTCTGCGGACTCGGCTTTCGAGGTGCTTGAATCTGGAACAATGGTGTACGGTCAGCGCAGGCTGTTTCTACTTGATGCGAGCATTGATTTGCCTACTTTCCAACTCGCGGTTCGCATACAATCCGCGTGATTTATCGGGAGAATTAACATCGCTGTTCTCTTTGCGACCTAAAATGAAAGGTGCGTTACGATCGTCTACCGTAGTCGATAAATAAAAGTCGAGGAACGAAAGGTGGCAATATAAAGCGAATGTAATTCCACGTTGATCCTTGAACGACGGATTATTTTTAGAATTACGCAACTGTTTGCGGTCATTTGCAATTTTATTCGTCAATTTTTCCGGAAAATATTTTTATTGTTTGATATACAGGTAGATCTATGGATAGATCGAAAAATATGTTAGTCACATTATTATTCCTAACATAATATCAATATTTAATTATTTTATTAATTAGCAAATATTGATTAATTATTTGAAAATTTGCATACACTGTATCAAAATGATCCTATAACAGCAGTGCGATAATTAAATTATTATTAAAGAAAATAATATTAAATATAAATATTAAAGTTAAGGAATCTGACAATTATTATAATTATTCCAAAAACACTGCTTAGAGATTTTCATATGTCGGCGCAAGTAGATTCAGTCAGCCATGAACAGACGCTGAATACAACTTATGCTGTTACTTGCAAGAATACAGTCACGTTATACTATACTAATAATTTCTATTTCATACTAAACGAAAAAAATCGATAAATATTTAACCAAAGAAGCCTCGACATCCTCGTTAAGCTACGATAAAAAGAACACGCGTGACGTCTCTGAGTAATTAAAAAAAACTTGGCGCTCGCTGAAACTGAAAGTGCGACCGACATTTCAGAAGGCGGTTTCGGTATCTCGACAGGACGCCACGAGCGCGTAAAGATGCGCAGCCTAATTGCCGCCGCGCGACTTTATCGCGCCGGGACTGTCCACAGTTAATTCAGAAAATGAGAAACGCGATATAAAACAGTTCCGCGTCGACGAAACAAAGGGTTGCGAGCGCCGAGATCCCATCGGAGCGGTAATTACGGTTTGTCCGGGGAGCGGTTGCCGTTCGCGGGGATGTCACTGGGGTAGTGGAACCAGTTACTGTGCCTTCATTTCCGAGCGTAATTAACTTTCTACTTATCGGGATGTTTATTAGGATGTGTCAATATTTTTCTTAGATTCAATATTAATATAAATATTCGTCGAAATTCAGTATGCGCAAGACGGAAGTTTTTCAAATAAAACTTGAAATTACCGAAAGATATTTTCTCATATTTTATGGAACAAATTCATTTTCTAATATTTTATAAATAAGACGAATATAACTCTATGCTTACTAATGACATTGATGTTTTCACCATGATGTTCTCACCATGATTTCTATCTGTAAGGGAAGAGATATCGAAGAAGGGCAGCGATCGTTACGACGAACAGCGTGTTTTATGCTTCTTCTTTTTTTTCTTTTAATTTTCCGCGTAGCGTTTAATAGTTTCGTGGTGGTTTCGTTTCCCCGTAACCGATCATCAACCGAAATCTGTCTGGTAAATCATATTACATCATATACATTAGCGGCACTATCACGCCGATAACACGTGCGAAATACGGGTTCCCCGGGATCCGGATAAGGATCTACAATTCTTCGGCCCCGTCGTCTTTTATCCCCCGGTTCCCGGGCACCGATCGAGATTATCATCGATATTGCGCGGTTCGTGATGAGAATCGTCCGTGAACCTTGTCCATTCACTTGGTCGCCCGGGATCGTATCCAATGATCGATTATTTACTATCGATTTTAAAGCGAGATTACTCTCGACGATGATCGGCGATTAACGGGTCCCCGTGCATTTATAACGTGTAGGATAAATACTGCGATCCATCTGATATATCGCCGTGTCCTATACTGTTCATTAGAAAAATTATTTGCGAGCTCCGTTGATATTAATTAATAAAAAATATTATCGTAAGTACCGTGGCTTATTTTATCGCGAGCTTCGTTTTTATTTGGAAAAATGAACTCGGCGCTTGGGGAATACTATAAGAATATTTAAATATTGGAATAGTAATAATAATAATGATAATATCGTTTTGCAATAATATTATGAATAAAGAAGAGTTAACCCCGACCGTGCTAAATTTAGAATAATTAATTGCATTTACGTTTCCTGAGAGAACGCAAACCTTGAACAATCCCGATCGAAAAATCGAAGCTACACCTGCGCACCTGTCCTCGCAAGTCCACCTGCTTTTCAACAAAAATCTATGAGAAAATGCAACCGGTGTCCCGCGTCTCGGCGAAAGACCGCGCGAAATTATGCGTCGACTCAATAAATATTACACCCAGGCGTACGTGTGCACCAATGAACAACGTGTTCCGCGAGCGCGGGACAAAGTGAATTCCGGGGCGGATCAAAAGCCGCGCTCGAAGCGTCTCAACACGGTTGCGCGCGCGCGCACACACGTGTAACCTATCCGTGGCGATTCATTAACGATCCCCTATTAAGCCCTCTTGTTCCCGATTTATCACTTTTGCGCCGGGTTTGCGCTCCGTTCGATTTTCAACACGGTTGCGGCGGCCATCAATTTGCAACATACGCGCGCGCAGCGCGCGGCACAAACAAGCGTACGCCGATCAAGGTTCGAAGTGTTTCCCAGCGAACTTATTGCGACTAAACAGACGTCGTTAATTTATCGTTTGGCGAACGGAGGCCTCTCTGCAACGACTCTGCATCGTCGCGGCGTCGTCGCATGCGCGCGCGCCCGGCGCAATCACGTATGCGGCGCGCGGGGGACGCGTTAAGCCCGGACACACATAACCGAAGACGGATGACTTCTGATTCAAACCACTATGTTCGCGGAACGTTTTAATTCCCTGACAAACGACCCTCGCCTCTCCCCGCTGGCCCCGCGTGCCCGCCGATTAATAAACTCGTCGCGTGAAAACGTCCGGTTGAACCTCGGCCACGTTCCTTTCTTTCCTTTTTTTTTTTTTTGCCGGTCACCCGGCTGTCGCCGGCTCGTTTCTTTTCGACTGTCCCCGGAAGATTTATAATTCGTGAAATCTTTGTAACAAACCTTAGGATATCATGCTATAGAATAATGAGAGACGGACGGGAACGTTGACAGGGAAATATTAGAGGCGGTGCTAATGTGACGTTGTAATTGAATGCTGCGAAAGCAAAGGACGTTTTTAGAAAATAACACCTGTGGATACTAACTGTACAGTATCACTCAAAGTGCTTATAAATAAATTGCTATCTTATGGTAATTAACCCTGTTGAATTACAGCGTTCTCTAATTTTTCAATTCTGCAAAGTTCGCAGACTGTTCTATGAAGAACGTTTGTCTTGGAATTATATGATACAAGGTGTCGCAATTAACCCTTTGCACTTTGCGCGATCATGGATGTTACCTACCAACTATTACGAACCTTTATTACAGTAATATGTTTGATATTATAATAATATTAGATATATTATATAGTATAAAATGGAAGTGCTATAAGCCAGAGAAATTATTTTAGCTTTACAGTTAAAACGGCTTCGAGTGCAAAGGGTTAATGTCTCGTGATGCACTGGAATCACGATGTCCCCCGAGAGGAGACAACAGAGTGCGAAGGATTAAAGGCAACGTTATTAAAGCATGTATACTTATTTGTTCAATAGTAATGCACGAGTCACGATGTCATTTATCCTAATTATACAATAAACGACGCGGTGAGTACAGGAATAGGAAAAGCCCGTTTTCAACGAACCCAAAGCGCGCGTCAGCGAACTGAGATGATCAAAGAAGAGTTTGCTTCGCGTGCAGATACGGCCAGAAGTACCTGGCGAGAAATCAGAATAATGGATCGGGAAAGATTTGATGTTTGCCGGCAGCAGCGAACGTGTACGGTTTCGAGTCATCCCGGCTAATGACTGATGTGGAAACGGTCCCGGCGGGAGGCGTGATCCGGCGAAATTGGCGCTAGGTGGATATCTCGCGGGTTAAGAACGTTATGGTGCGGTCCGTGCCGGTGCCGCGGCGGTGCAAAGCCGGCGCGGCGTGGTTTCCGGGCGCACGTGCACGCGCGCGCACTCATGCGAGCCGCAGACACGCACCGGGCACCCGGAGCACGAGAGAACCCGAGAGCAACGCGGTTTAATTTATCGGCCGGAATCTGAATTCGCTAATTGCCGCGCTGCCTGCGCACCAGAGGCGTGCGTGCGAGACAAAGCGGATCGGGGAAACCACGGGACAGAGACTCTCTCTGCCTTCGGGCCTAGATGCTGCGGAAACGCGGGGACGGATAAAATGAAGCTGGAACCTCTGGGCCCTTTAGTGAAGGCGAACGATTTCGAGACCTGGTCCTAGGACACGGGGATCAGTATTCCAGTTGCGCCGATCTTATTGAGCCAGGAAGAGGTGTTGCAATTTTTGTAGACTTGGAAATTATCATGGCTAGGTTGTGTCAAAGTTGTGTTAAAGTTCTGTCAAAATTATAACAAAGTTATGTCAAGGGTCCGTCTCTATAGACGAAGAAAAGTAGAAGTATGTCTAAGGGTGCAATAGTAGAGATATTGAAGACTCCATTGACTAATTAAAGAGTATAAAGTGATCTACAGATAAACAAATTTTAATATAGTTTACGTAATCTACCGATATATAATTCCCAAAATTAAAAGATAATCGATAATTATATCAAAAAATAATAATAAGTAAATTGCTATTTCCTTCTCTCACTCTGACACCTTATTACTGTTACGTTTATGAGGGCGTAGTGAGAGGGTGTTACGTTTATGTGCTGCTTGTTTGTCGCGTAAACGCGGCCGAGAATCAGCCGGCACTATGTAGCAAGGTTTGAGCAGGTTCGTCGACGATAATTCTTGTCCAAACAAATCCAAAGATCCTTTCAAGATACACCTTGTAACGACGCCCTGGAAACGAGTCTGTTTGTTTCGCCGAGTCGACGAAACGACCCTCACTCGAGGGCTGGGTGGGGTATTCTTCTCGCGGCACGCGCTGAGAGGGAGAGAGAGAGAGAGAGAGAGCTGTGAAGAGGCCCACCTGTCGACGAAATGTAGCGACATTCGTGCAAGCCCGGGGCTGGGCTAATCGAATTTTTCACGGCTACGCGAACAACCACGCGTATCACGCTTACTGAAACAATTCGCGACGCTTTGCAATTTTTCATTTTTCTTTAACATTTTTATTTTTCTTGGCAAATTCTCATTATCAATAAATTTTGCATAGACGATATATTTGATGAGAATTGGCTAACTTTGATTAAAGATATTTTTATGAAAAATCGTCGTAGGATAACGATTCTTTTTTTATATTAAAGCTTAAAGTCTATATTTTGAGATCATATTCCTGGATTTCAAGTTCGACGCATTCTTGCTATTTTAATTATTTAAGTATGAGGTTATGTAGGTCGTATAGGCAATTGCTAAGTTTTGTGCTAAAAATTATGTATTTCTGCGTAAAATATTTTTCAAACGCCGCGACACAATTTTTTTTTTATTACAAGAAATATCATTAGTATGACTTAACTACATCTGTTAAAAAGTTTAAAAAAATCTTAACAACAAAATCGACAATTCTGCAATAGAGTGAAGGAATTGCAGTAAATTTCTAGCAAATAAGTCGTTCGACCTGTCCTAAAGAACACAGTGCAACCATGCAATCCTCCGCGAGTTTTACTACCGTCTCAAGAGTTTCATCGTCCGGACGGTCAACTATGAAACAGATTGCGAGAGTTTCCCGGTAAACGACGGGCATTTACGCCGCTAAATTGCTTGTTTGCAATGAAAAGGACGGGGCGAGAGCCTATCGCGATAAAATACCCACGTTTATTCTACTATTAATTACGCTTGCCGTGTTGGCGCGCGTGGGGTTGCGTCTAACCGTTTACGCAGTTCCTGTTCTTTGGCATCGAATTTGCAATTATAAGTCCAACGCGCGGTTCACGTTCCCGCCGTATACATAATTCTTGGAAAGTCGGTAGACGCGCCGGACAGTTCGAGAGAGAGACCGCTTTGCTCCGGGCGGCTCCCGGACGATGGTTTGCAATTCAACGGAACACCGTAACGCTGTCACGGAATGTCTTAACGCCGAGCGCTATATTAATTAGTCCGCGGACCGCGTTTAGGTAAACGGCTGGCGTGTTACCAGGTTCTTAATTGCGTTACCCCTGAAATATCAATTACGGGAAACGACGTTAATATTAATGCCTCGGGAGATTTCGAGGGAGCTACCAGCGATGCAGATAACTATGAGGGATGGCGAAGCAATTTTTGTCTTGTTGCTATGGCGCGTAATCGCCGGATCGCGGATCTTTATGGGAAACGATAATTTGTTGGTATGGTTACAGGGTACTGGAGCTACCTGGATACTTATTTCATCTATTAATCATTTTTTTAATAGCCTATGTTAATTGCTAGAAATTTAAATTAGGTGAGAGCTTTTCCTTTTCACTTTCAACAATTGTAACACGTTGAGAATAATGTAAGTATCCCCTCCACTTTTTTTACAGTGTGTAAATTTAATTAAATTAAATTTAATTCAAATTAAATTTAACTGGAATTTTTAAGCTCCACATTTAACAATCTTTTAAACCCAAGCTCCAACAATATCTATAAAACTGATCGTAAAATATTACACCAAATTTTCGATGGTTCCTCAGTCTCGTCGTTCGAGCACAGAAAGGGTTAAACCCCGTTACGCAGTTGCGCCGTGACGTAAGACGCGCGAGAACAATTCCGCGCGCCAAGAGGCAGTATATTTCCAGGGTTGGGTGGGAACGCGATCCCGCGAGTTTATTATCTCGGGTCTTGTTCTCTGTTTACAATGCAGTTACACGTGTCGCCGAGAGAAATACGGCTGTTTTGGCCGCGGGCCGGAGGATACCCGCGGGGATTATTTTTCGCGGCCGAACTGAGGGCGAGAACGCGACGCGGAAAAGAAACGAAGCCGACGATTAAATCAACAGGCGGCGCACTCACGCCGGCTAAGTACTTTCTCTCGTTACTTATTATATTTGTTGTACATTAATTGATAATTAATGTATAAAATATAACGTTCTAAGAATCGAATTTGAGACCGGTAAAAAACTCGTGCGATCCGCGCTGGCCGACGAACGTGTCAATAGGGGTGGCTTAGTTTAACCCTTTGGCTACGGCAGACTTTGGCATAGCCGTAGTTTTTCGAATATTAAAATATTCATGATAATGAATTCTATTACATTAAACCGATATTGCTTGAAGTGAACAATAATTTTAAGCTTTTCTTACAATATATAACATAAATATTACACAATATATAATTAATCAAATTTAATAATAACCGGGGGCGAAATTTGATCTTGACGCCTATTGGCGTCTACAGTACCGGGAAGCCACACGTTTCGGACGTCAATAGGCGCCAACAGTAGTCAAAGGGTTAATGATTCTATCAAGGTCGCTAAAGCAAGGAATTGTCCTTATTTAATCTGCAAAGATTGGCAGCTGCCATCGAGTTTGCTTATATGGAAAACGTAACACCAAAAGAGAAGAAATGATCTGCTGTGTCTCTTCATTTATTAAGCATTACCCAGAACGGCCACCTTTACGGCCCGTCCACGCGTATATGTACCCTTTTTAATGAAACGGCTAACAGCAGGAAATGATTCGTGTGAATGAACTGGCCGGTCCATTTATTAACCGCATCAAGATCGCTTAACGCGGGGAAATGCCACCGCTCATTAATACGCGGGACGTCTGCTTTCGAAAGCGTACACCTTGACAACAAAACTAAGAGCGCGGATTATTCGTGCGAATTTACAGACTGCGCCCATTTATATTAGCGGCGTCAAGATCGCTTATATGGGATGATGTCCTTCTCGCTAATATGCAAATCATTCGAGCGAGTGCACAGAGACCGTTCCATTCGCCGCGAAGAGCATCAAAGGCGCGCACCTGCGCGCGAGAAACGACGCTTGTTCGAAAATTAAATATTACTATTAACCCTTTGCCGTGCTTTAACGTGTCAGACACGTGACGGAGATTTCTAGTAATAAACTATTAGGTGTGAATATTCATCCGTTCCTTTAACTGGGAATCAAATTTTATTCTCTCGTTACCGATATTAAATAATTATTAAATACTGTAAAAAGAAGCTTAAAATGAAAGGTTCGCTTCAAGTAATATTGATTTAATGTAATAGAATTCAGTATTTTGAATATTTTAATATGCTCCCTCGGAAAAACGAAAAACTTCGATCCAGTCGACGTCGCAATTTAATTCGTATGATCGGTGCGTGCCAAGGTCTACCGTAGCCAAAGGGTTAATGTAAAATAGCAACGCGACTAAAGTGGGAGAAAAAGAATATACGTGCGAGAAAAAGTTCTCGCGATTTCCTTGTTGCAAAGCTCAGTCTGTCGCGCTCGCGGCGAATGAAAAATCGCGAACAGGGAGGCGAATGGGTTACAGGCTGTTTCATTTATCACGAATTCCGCAAGGCTTCCTGGTCAGGAAACGTGACCAACAAATCGACGAAACATTTCCTACCGGGCTCGCGGCTACAGAAGCGATCGCCGGGCCGAACAATTTTTTCCAGGTGTTACCGGCGGCGGCCTTATCAGCCGGCAAACACCTCGTGCTCGCGCAACATCGTTGCGAGAAACCGCGAGCGGACGTACGAATACGTCTCCCCTCGCCTATGGCGAACGTTCATGTTAGACGGAAGTTTTCCGTTTCGCGGCACGTCACGCGCCGGCTTGTATGCGCCCATGGTGCACGGTCTATTGAGCATCGATCGTTCCCATCGCTGGCTCCGTAGATCACGGCAGCCGCCGCGTTGTTCCTCAAACAGATCCCGGATAACAATGTCCACGAGGCTCGTGCTCGCTCGAGCGTGCACACACGATTCCCCGCGGTATCGGCCGCGATTAGGCGACTTTCGGCCGTGTTCGCCGATCGCGTTACAGACGAAACGATCGGATCGACGCGGCCACATGAGAGACAGTCGGTGAAACTGCTGGAATCGGAAGTTGTCGCGTGGGGCCCGAAAGATAGATCATCAATATTTATAGTCGGCGACCGCGAGGAACGCCTTACGCAGCTATTTGCGGGCTCCGATAATACCCAGCTCCTAATAGTCTGATTGCATAATGATGCCGACCGCAGCTGCGGCGCACCGCAAATAAGAGATGCCTCGATGACTCCCCGATCGCTCCTTTCCCTCCCCACCCTTTTACACCCCATGGCCTGCCCCTATGGTTTTCTCTATAGTTAAGTACGATGCGCGGCGATCCGCGCGCCATTGTCGTCGGACCCGACGTCCTCCGTTCACTCGGGACGAAGGTTTGCGTCCATTGCGTCGCGAATAAATAATATTGGCGTTAAATAAAATTGGAATTAGATAAATTAAGTAATTCATTCGACGACGATTTCTGCTATGATAAATTTTATAGTACGTAGGACTGATTTCAGTTTTTAAGGGCGCCGGTTTATGCTTGATATACCTTCTTTTCCTCGGTTCGACGCTCATATTTTAATAGTTCTTGCCTCTTGGGTAAATTGAGATCGCCGTTTATACCATTTCATCGCTATTAAATTAAATTTAAAAACGAGCTCGCATCTGCTCGTGTTTTCCGCGGAATTGAGTTCCCGCCGGCAATGAAACGGTCGAGATTCGAATAAAGGGCGTGTAGCTAATTATCGGATCCACGGTTTGAATGCGTTCACTTATTAAAGTCGCCGTAACCGTCCATGCGAGGATATTATTCGTTAATTTTATCCCGGCATTAAATTCAAATTAACTGCACTCAGCCTACATCTAAAATTGCGCGTCCGATGCCTAAACTAGTTCCGAACGTCATTAACGTTCACTAATATTTCGCGTAATCTACATACTCGCCGATCCCGCGAATACATTAAAATCCACCGTCCACCCGTAACGTGTAATTAGACGGCCGCGGATGTCTATGCTAATTCTCGTCGGCATTAATTGTCGAACAGAAATCAAACCGTACACCGGTTCCGTTGTTGCCGGGCTTTATAGGGCAGAAAGGGTAACGCGGTTGAGGTTACGTTGCGTTTCGTTGCAATTTTTACATCCCGTCACAATGACGGTGCCACCACGACGGGGTTCGTGAAACCGTCGTAAAAATGTTTAATTGCTCTGGATGATATCGACGATCGGATTTTACGCTGCTGGACTTCCACCTGCCAGTCATTTATTCCGAACTTTTTCACCTCGATTTTTCCGCAATTTTCTTTTTTTATTATCGTTCTATAATCTTACTCTTATTCTAAACCCTCGATCGTCATTTTTACTTCCTGTTCTTGCTCGTCATTTTAGCTAGTCATTTTCACATATCCTGTTTTTGATCGTCAATTTTACTCTTCAATTTTGTCTCTTAATTTTCTTCTTCGATCTTTTCTTGATGAATGAATTGCACCGTTTTCCTTGGCAGTTTTCCCCGATCTGTGTTTCTCGTTCCTGTTCCACAATATTTTCCTTATTTCTATCCCGAAGTCTTGCTAATCGTTTTTTTCTTGCTCACAATTTTACTCGTCATTTTCATTCCCCAATTTCATATTCAATTTTTGTTCCACAAAGTGCTGAATTCTTGCTTTTTATCGAATTTTTGTCCCTCGATTTCGACCTTCATCCTCGACTTTCATCCTCGCTCGTCATTTCTACTCACAACACTTGCCTCTCATTGTTGCCTACAGGCTCACCCGAGTCTCTCCGAATAGAACAGAAGATCGTCGCGTTCCTGCGACGCTGCCAGAAGTCCTGGTATATATTTATTGAAAAAATGCGATGCCCACCTGCGATCCATCTAACCGATGCGGCTCGGAACGGTGGTATCGCGGCGTGACCCTGGTCGACGGTGTACACCCCGAGGGTCAATTCACGGAACGAACAACGGAATCGCGGAGGCAATTACCGAGCTTCGGTGCGGGAGCAGAGAAGCAAGAGCCGAGAGAGTCAGAAGAGCGAAGCCGAAGGCTCGAAAGGAGCCTCTCCGGCTCGGAGAAAGAGAGACTCTCGCCAATCACTCGACCTCGTTGCGCTCATTCCGCCAATTACTGCGCGACGATGCGTGGCTGGGATCATGCGCGGAAGACAAAAGGATCTGGATCGGTCGTTCCGTAAGGTTTCTCGGAAGCAGACGCAGCCCCGGGCAAATATAAACACGCCGCGCAGAGATCTCTATCTCCGTGCGCGTTTAACAAAGCAAAGAAGCGCGAGCTAATTACCAGTCATTTGACTACGGAAGCCCATGCAAATGCATTTATTCCCTGGGCGAGAGACTTTCGCGGAATTTGAACTATTCCGTTCATTTTGCAGCTCCGCGTATGTTTCACCTTTCGCGTTCTGAATATTTTCCATGTTCTGTATATTTTAATAAATTATCGCACGCGTACTATATTCCATATTTCCTATTTCTAAGTTTTTTTATTTTAACCCTTTGCACTCGGTTGTCCCCTCTCAGGGGACATCGTAATTCTAGTATATGACTAAACATTAAAGTTACTATAGTATAGTCTACTATAGTATATATCTATACTATATATATGTATGTATTATATAAATGTTTATAAGCGCTGTTAAGTAACATCCACGATGGCGCCGAGTGCAAAAGGTTAAAATCCTTTATTTTGAAAATTACAAAGATTAAATAAATTTCCTAATTCTAGAGGGATCTATATTTATAGATCCAATGTCGTGTCCACAGACTAACGCAAACGTCAGTCAACTTTACTGCTCGATAGGTACAGCATTATCCAGTTACCCGCGTTCGATGATTATTCTCGTCGCAAGGAAACGCCGGCGTTCTCTGTTACGACGAGCGCAACTCGTCGAAACACAGCTGACCGGTTAAACATCGCAATTCGCATGCATAACGACAATGTACTGTTAAACAAGGTAACTGATTCCCGTGTTTGCCTGTTGCACGTACACGTATATCCTCTGTTATACTTTACATATCCTGCGTGCCGAGCCTGCGTAAAATTCCGCCGACTGTTAACAACCTTCTCGCGCGAAAGATCGCGGAGATTGGATGCCGTCGGTCGCCTTTATCGGGTTAGCTCGTAGATCCGATGGGACTTTGATCAAACTAGCTCGAATCCGATCGTTGACCCTTGAATCGCTCGTATCTCCCTTATCGGCCGAGCTAATCCAGCTTAATCTCCAGGAGATCTAGATTCGATTAAAAATGATTCAGTGGTTCTCGAAGCGTGAATCTTAATTATCGGATACTTTCGAGTATCAAAGACAACGTTACACCTGTCACGGAAGCAAGTCGTTCGTAAACCGTGCACGATCTCGTCGGGTTGATAAGGGGTCACGATTTTGCGTCATCAAGTTTTCTTTATCCTCTCTATCTCGAACGATCCGCAAACTCTCTCGAATTCGCGAGCGATCGAAGTTATTGCTTTCGAAAGCGAGTGGAATCACGTGAATGGAATTACCTCGAGACTCTAATAGCGTCGTTTCAGAAAATCCGCGACAACCACGGAGGCCGTATCGCAGCCCTGATTTACGGAGTCGAGGAAGTCCTGGGATCCGAGGACTCGGCGTCGCCTTCGCGGTCGTTAACGAGAGTCGCTTATGACAAGACTGCTCGGAGATTAGCGAGGTCCGCTCGAGAACACAGTTCTGTCTTGGAAGTCTAGGGAACGGTCCCCGGGTAGAGGTCCTCGGAACGGTAGGCGAGCGCCATTAGCAGGGCGACGCTCGGTCGCTCGGTCGCTCGTTATCAATAACAGATCTCAGGTGAGCCGAATTTTTGCGGCGCCCGCGACATCGTTAACGTCGCCGGCGCTCACCCCGCAAGGACGGGGGACGACCGTAGTTCGCGACGAGAGGATGCTGTCTAAGAACGGAGGGAGAGGGCGGGAGCCCCCGCCGGGTGTCCATCGAAACTGGCTAATTAACGGAAAAAACGAAAGGCGTCTGTGACGCGGCGATATTTCATATCGAAGGTTAATTACAGAGCTCGCGACGGCGCGGGTAGCACGGGACGGTTATTATTTACGGATACGGTAATTACTTCGCCGTGGAAGAGCCGTTCTTTCGATCACGGCCGCGCGGTCGCGAGTCGCTGCTCCCATGCGATGGGGATACGCGAGGCGTAGAGAAAGAGGGGGGAACGACGCGCAACGGTCAGGTGGAAGGGTGTTCCTCGAGGGTGCGCAAGGGCGACATAAAAAGATAGGTAACATCGTTACGTTTCCCTGTTCCCCATTAGCATATCCGATTACGGCTCGCAATGCGCACTGGAACGAGATAATTAGAAAAGATTGCGCGGCCGGTACGTTTTGCCCGCGCGCGAACCCCGGACACCTCGACCGTGGCTTCTCTCTCCCTCTCTCTTTCTCTCTCTGCCCGGTGTGTGCCGTGCCCCCCCGTTCTTCTCCCACCTAGACGGCAACCCACCGTTTCCTCCGGCTGGCCCGTGAATTATGATCGACAGATATCTCTCCTCGACGAAAGGGGAAACGTTATCTTGTCGTCTCGCATCGGCCGAGTCATTTTTCTTCGGGGTTGGGTCGGCCATCGACGGCCCGGACCCCCTTCGGCGTTAATCCGGGGGGTTGATTAGGACCTTAATCGTCCGCGATTGCGCTTGATTCTCGTTGAAGGAACTTGTCGCCGTGATTGCCAACCCGGCGACT
Source organism: Augochlora pura (assembly GCF_028453695.1). Lineage (NCBI taxonomy): Eukaryota > Metazoa > Arthropoda > Insecta > Hymenoptera > Halictidae > Augochlora > Augochlora pura. The sequence continues at coordinate 29,016,861 of NC_135774.1, read as the reverse complement.
ATCTATCAGCCGAAGATTCACTCTTCCGGAGCGTGCGGACGCGGCAAATCCGTGATCGACGTTATCGATAATATTAACCCCTTGCCTCATCTTCGACGAGTCCGACTCGCGATGGAAATTACCTGTAACAAATAATTAAATAAGGATGTTATTCTGTTCTATAAAATTGGAATAAAATTCTAATCCCTTGTTATTAATATTTAAGCATTCAAGTAAAGTCAGACACGGAATATGCATTAATGTTCTGTCGCTTCTAAGAAATTGTGTCAATTGAAAAATTCCTAGTCACGGTGACCGTGAAGAAAATGGTACGTCAAGGGGTTAAATAGAGACTGTGGTAATGCGTCTAAACGATCGATTCTTGGTCTGAATAATTATATTATCTTTGTCTTTCTTGATCGAATCTCGTTCAAGTATATTTTTATCTGGATGAATTTTTCTGCGTTGATATGTTATTTCCTGAATAGATTTTTAACACGTTCCGTGTCATGAGTACCACCGGTGGTACACTTTAAACTTGATCTTCAGGCCACGTGTATCACAAATTTGTATCAAAAATTATTTGGATGGAATTTTTATCTGGACAAATTTTCATCCAATTGGATATTTATTAGCTAGTCTGTATTTCATACAAAACTCGTAGCCTATTAAAAGAAAGTCTCGCACTTACAGCGAACATTTATTTCGGGCACGGTTTCCAACGAACGCGAACGATCCACCTGCAATCCCGCGGCACCGACGCAACACGGGATACCAACAGAAGCAATTATTCATGGTCCCGATACATCGACGCATCTCGGTTCGATCGGAGGATCATTTGAGAGTGCGGCGATCGGAGGAGGGTTAATGCGTAATTAAATTAATGGCGGTATCTGTGCGCTCGAAACGAGGCTGATCCGAGTTTCCAGCTGCTCGAGAAAAAAAGGAGGAACATCTACGCGCTTCTTTCATAGAGCCCGATTAATCTCGTATCAGCGTCGTCGGCGAACGGGAGAGGGAGCCGAAGACGGCGAGGAGGCGAACGCCGTGAGGATTTATCGGGCGTGGAACACGTGGAGAATCCCCGGCGGAACGCGGATCCTGTTAACAAACACTCTTCCCGGCCGGGTAGTGGTTGCAGAGGCGCGAACCGACGATACAAATTGCCGATCCGCCGATATTCAATGCGGCGAAGAAGACACCGTGCCGGCGAAGAAGACACCGTGCAGCGCCGCGAGCCACATCGGGATCCACGGAAAAACGAAATCGGCTCGTATATCTCCGGGCGAGGTGGTTCGGATTCCCGCGCGCTAAGTCCCGCTAATAACCGAGGAATGTTGTTGCCGGTCGCTTTTAAGGGACACGCGGAACACAGCCGCGAGAGAGATCCGCGGCGGATCCCTCGGATGCCGGATGAAAAATCGCCAGGACAGATTAACCGGCGCACCGTGACGCGGACAGCGAGAGCAATCGGCCGATTAAAGCAGAATCCCATTTACCATTCCACCCCGTTCAATTACGAAAAATCGATCTTCTTTTCGCGGCGGCCGGCAAACAGATAATCCTTGGTCTTTCCAAGTGGGAATCCGTGATGGCTTCGTACAGAAATTCGAAGCAGCTCGAGATATAGATTAGGCAGGCGGCGGCGGCCTCGTTACCTGTTCGGATACTTTGAACGCGTTCGCCTCGGGATCGATTTTTCCATCGACGCCGCCGAGAAGAAAGCGGCCGATTAACTCGATATTTAAACCGCCTGCCTTGAGAAATGGCGATTTTATCGGCGAATTTAAAGGCCGGGGATTCCGCCGGGTTACAACCGTAATTTACAGGCTTCGGAACGATTTCAATTTCGCGTCGCGCGGATTGCGGATCTTCGCGCGAAGATTCTACTTCGGTTGCGGGACGTGCGAAGTTAGTATAGCTCTTGTTCTTCCCTTGGCGGTGTTAATGAGTTTCGATGTTCTCGGCTTTAATTTCTTCACAGTTTTTAATTTAACTAGACAATCCTTGTGACAAATATATTAATGCAGTTATCATTGAAATATATAAATCTAGTCAGTTATGTGCTAATAATTGAACTGAAAAAATTTGTATAGAAAGACGAGGGTACTCTGAAAATATCTGCAAAGTCTCAGATTAATTCGTTCCTTCGTTCGCTCATGAAAAATTGCTATACTCTTACTAACGTAGCCTGTGATTTTTCAAAATCAACTCTGCCGTCATTTCGGTGTCCGGAAAAATCTGTGAAAATTCCGAGACACTCGTCGCACCCTAATCCTAGGGCTAGCACCCTGCCAGCTATATGACGAAGATAAAATATATGCAGACGTCCTTGGCGGCGCGAGGGCTCCGTAAAAAGTGAAAAGGGGCCCAAGCGAGCGAGAATTCGTCTCGGTAATGGCGAAGAAATTGGCCGGTTAGGCGAGTCGCGATAATTCGCGCGGCGTTGGCACGCTTTAACAAGGCGATCCAGGCATTCCTCGTTATCCACGGATTGTTCTCCGAAACGATGAAACAACCGAGCGGCACGCATTAATCATCATTAAAGCCTGTGTGCGGATGGTAGCCGGGACGTTTCGCCGCGCGGCGCGTCGTCTCGTAGATCCTGCCACCTTAATCTCGATCGGCATCGGATAACGTCCCATTGCCTACCACACACGCGCCCGCGCGCGCGCGCTTGCGTCTCCCCGTCGACGGTGTCCTTTCTTTTTCTCGTCGATTTCCTGCACCGGTATTTTTTTCGATGAAACACTGACCGGCGGCCGGACGCGAGATTTTATCGCGCCGCTGGAAATAGAGAAGCCTGGTCCCCTCGTACCGGGGAGGGGCTCTGCCTTCTGGGAGGTATCCGCGCGGATTTATCGACGATCCCCGCTTGATCCAGCCTCCGGACCGGTGACCTAATTGATCAATCCCATGGAAGACATTCGTGGGACGAGGGAATGCCGGCCGGGAGCCGTGGATTTGCTCGACACGTGGCTACCGGATCGCGGGGCATCCTTGAACGTTTTATGAAACTGGAGCTGGCTGGTCGAGGTGGTGCACGCGGTTCTTGGTAAATGTGGTGAGCCTAATTACAGGATACCGAGAACATTAGACGATCTTAAAGCTGTCATTTGCTTCGTGGATAATGAATCAAAATAGTGAATGAATTATCGCCAACTCTCGCGATGATAGTGCGAGTGCAGAGAATTGTCCAGGGCATTAGGCGCCCCAATAATAATTTATTTATTGGATCGAAGCACTCTTGTACAATGTAAATACATAGAAAAATCATCGAAATGGAATATCAAACGCCTGATTCGATCACTTAGTTGCAATATAATATTAACCTATACCAGTCTACATCGCTGAATTTGAAAGCCTGTAACAAAAATTAAATCTCAGCGCTTACCGAATATAATGAAAAATTCTGCTAACAATATCAAAGAATCTAAGGTCATTCTCGCAACCTGCTCTACTTAGCAGTTGTCGTTTCAAGTGAGATCCTTTACTTCTGCTGAAAGTTTCGAGTAGCATCGGGCGCGGTAATGACGCGGCCTTGGGCCAGGTGCGCGCGGAGGCTTTTCAGCACACAATAAGTACTGCGGCGCGTTCGATCAGGTGAGCCGAGACTGCCGCAACTGGAATCTGTTCGAGGGCAGCTCGTGTACCGAGATAAGAGGAGCGGCGCTCGGCTTGCGATCTTCCCGGCGGATCTTATCAATGGAAGCTGTACACGAGAAACGTTACGCGTACCGGCGATAACGCCGCGTTCCAGCTTCGAAAGATAAAGTGGGGAACGAGGATGAAAGAGAGAGAGAGAGAGAGAGAGAGACAGAGAGAATGAGAGAATCAGAGGGTAAGAGAAAAAGAGAGCGAGAGCCGGAGAGACAGAGAGACAGAGAGAATAAAACAAGGCGGCCGAGACGGCGACGAGACGGTCGCCGATCGCGATCGACCTCCGCTTATCGCAATTATTCAGGTACAATTATCGTCACGTTTCCCGCTGACACTGGCGTTTAACTCGGAACGCAATCGCCGCACGGATTGCTTCATTACATGCAAGCCGGGATTTTTCGATATCCGATAATGAAACGATCTCCATCCGGCCGCGGTGTGTGTGCCGTCTTCCTTCGGGATCAAGATGGCGGCCACGTTTTCCCCGTGCACTCTCCAGTTGATCTCTTTATTCCGGAGATCCTCGCAGATTACTCCTGCGCTCGATTAAGCACCCGGAGCTGGCCAACGTGTTTTTGCGTTTCGCCGGCGAACGACATTGTCGTCTATTTCTGTACGGGTAATTACGCTACTCTCGTTTCGTCGCTCGTTCGGCGCTCAAGGTAGGTGTTGATCACCGGCCGATACACAATGGGGATACAGGGTTGGCCAGAATGTTGGTCGGGTAAGAGACAAAGGTTAACGAATACGATTGTGGTCGTGGTTATCGAATAAATATCATGTCGGGACTGTGGTTTTTTTATGAAGAAATGTTCCTTTTTCGTGAATTGTCATTGAGTAGTAATTATTTAATTTTAAGTGTTTTAATTTTAATTATATAATGTTAAGTGAATCACTGTGTTTGATTCGAGTTGAATCTATTGTATTCGACTCTATTCTACCTTATTTTATTTCATTTTATTTTCTTGTTTCATTTTATTCTATTCTATCTTATATGATTTCATTTTATCTCCATTTTATTTACAGCACAGCTTCGAAATAATGCGAGCAGTCTCGCAACAATTTCACCTCGTTCCACGCGACGCACGTTGCAGTTCCCTCTTCAGCGAACTATCTGCAATAATTATTCAATTTCACCTCGACGTTGCGGCTTCGCGTGCAAAAGATTTGTCAACAACGGTTGAAACGCGAACCGTTCGTTCCGTGACATAAACCAATTAAAAGGGGATTTTCGATGTTTCGGCGAACAGTCGCAAAGATTTCGGATAAAAAGCGTCGACCTTGGGACGGTCTCTTCGGGGCCGAGCACGCTCGGTACGTCGAGCAGAGAAATTGGGGCTTTAATAAGGAACTTCGAGCGCAAGGGGGGCCAGGCGGAGCGGGGAGGGGAAAACGCGTGTACCCTTCGGTCGGTGGCTAATTGCCGCCACCGGTGAACGTCTGCGAATGCTCGTATTAATACGCGCCGGCGAAGAGATGCTTGCCGATGATTATGAAAGTGGTTCGAGCCGTTTAAGCTTTTTTTTAGTTCGCGAAAATTTTGTCCGCGCGCTTAATAAACGGCTCTCGCCGTAACCGGCGTAAGAACGAGACTCCTTTAATTTTTTACGGGCTACGCGCCCGATTAAGTTGTTTCCGTGGCCGATGCAGATGCCCGCGCGTGTACTTAGAACTCGATCGCGATCGAAGATAACGTGGCGAATGCTTTTAGCCGGGGTGGGGTTTTTTCTTCTGTTCTTTCTTTTTATTCGTTTCACAGCCGATCGGTGGCCGTTCGGCATTGTTTATTTGCCGATGTACCGCGGGGATAGGCCGAACGAGAGGGCGAATCGTTTTTAATGAAATCACCTTGTACGGATTTCTTTGCCGCTGATATCGTGCGCGCCGCGCGGCGTCTCGATAAAAACGTATAATTCCCGATCCGGTGACCGCTTTAATTAACGCCGATCAAGAATTACACGGCGAGACACGCGAACGAGCGGGCAGAATCGAACCGCTCCGATCTGGACGGAACGGGAGCCAATTTCACGGCAGACGCCGGATATTTTCGTCGCCGCGACGCAACACTCCTGTGTCAAGGCGAAGGCGCGATTAGCTCAATTACGTTCGCGCGTGGCGCACCGAAAATATTCGGCGTTCCGAGTCCCCAGACACCTCCGGCGAACTTTTATATCCCTCGGCTCGGTGATCGCCACCCTCGAGCTTACGTTTCCCCAAACAGTTTAAATATAATTAATTAAATTGTTCTAGCAGCATGTTCCAGTATTTTGTAATAATTTATTCGAGGGAGCATTGAAGAATTATTCGAGTAATTTTTGAAGAATTATTCGAATAAGCGATGGAGAATTATTCGAATAAACAATGAAGAATTATTCGAAAAAGCGATGGAGAATTATTCGTATAAACAATGAAGAATTATTCGAAAAAGCGCTGAAGATTTATTTGACTAAACTTTGAAGAATTATTCGAATAAGCAATGAAGAATTATTCGACTAAACAGACAGATAATAATTTGCTACGAAAAATGAATGAATGCTATCGGAATAAAATATTCGACTGCGAGGAATCCATGCGAACAATTATTTCATTTAAATTATTCGAGACAACTGGAATAATTGTCCGATAAATAAAACGGATAGTCTAACAAGATAGAATCCCGACGATCGAAACGTTTCTGCTCGGATGAAAACCTGGCGACGTCAAAAAATAAAGACAACAACCCTGAAAAGACGCGTGTAGATAAATCATGGAATTCCCGCAGCTTAATGAACCCGTAAGAAATAAATCCGGGAGCACGATTCGGAAATTGATAAACCGATCTTTCGCGCGTCGGACCGCGGCGTTACACGCGTTCGAACAAGACCACGTGGAACAGGCGGGGAGAGGGGAGGGTGAACAAGATCCGGAACAACATTCGTGGGAACATAATTTCGCGCATTATCCTAATAAACGGGCATTTAAAACGGCTATCGCGGCGAAGGCGTTCAATTAATTAAGCCCCAATCAGCGGACATCGGTCTCGGTGTCATTCTCGGTTCCAGATAGCTCGGTTAAGTGTCGCATTAAACGGTCGATTAATTTCGCGTGTCCGACCGCCCGAGTTCCGCCGACTTCCACCGATAAACGTTCGCGTTTCGTGTACGATCCGGAAAAAATACGTCGACGCGAGTAGATCGGTTCTACGGGAGTCCTCCGCATGCAACGCGGTGGGCACGATTTCTCTGGGATTTCGCCGTGTTTTCGCCGGATTCCGCTGGATTTCGCCGCGCGCGACCGCGTCTCTCTCTCTCTCTCTCTCTCTCTCTCTCTCTCCCGAGGGCTTATTTATCTGCATCGCGATCGACCCGCGTCAGCCGGGACCACCGCGATGAAAACTGGTTTCCCTCTCTTGAATGAGTAAAGACGACACGCGAGGACGTACCGGTTCCATGTGTCCTCGTTAAAGACACCGGGGTCCCGGAGGCGGATTCAATCGCGAAAAACGAACAACGACCGGCGGGGACCGATCCTCCGCTACGCTACACCGCGAGGGTTCCCCTTTAACGGTTCCCCGCGATCGACTACTTTCCGTTTCGATGGCAAACGATCCGCGTGACGGATCCATCCTTCCACGGACTCCTTTCTTTTCAGTCGTCGATAGAGATACGAGGACGATTCTCAGCAGAGATAAACGACTTCTTGATAACTTCACGACTTGCTGGTAACTACCCCCTTTTATTGTTTAGCTATTACTTGTCAAGTAATTGTCAAATCACTTTCTGAAATTTTATGATTTGGTGGAGCTTATTATTTAGCGATTTCTTCTGAAATGATTATGAAATCGCCTTCTGTATATTTTATGATTTCATGGTCCTTTATTATTTGGTAATTTCTTTTCAGATAATTGTGAGATCACTCTCTGAAATTTCATGATTCCATGGTCTGTATTATTTAGTAATTTCTTCCGAAATAATTGTAACATCACTCTCTGAGATTCTATGATTTCATGGTCTTTATTATTTAGCAATTACTTGTTAAATAATTATCAAATTACTATCTGAAATTTTATGATTCTACGGTCCTTATTACTTCGTAATTCCATCTCAAATGTGAAATCAGTTTCTGAAATCTCAGGATCTCGTGATCCTTATTATTAAGCAATGTCTTCCGAAATAAATCTAATAAATCTTACGATCCCTTAGTTCTTATTATATAGCAATTTCCGCCGCAATAATGATAATTTAAGGAACCTGAATCGCACAAATTTTAGACCGCGTTCTCTCACTTACCTCAACCGTGAATCGCGACTCGGCCGTCCCGCGCGATCTCGCGGATTCGCACGAGATTCGCGCGGCTGGTCCGCAGGTTCCCAAATATTTTCTCACGTGCAGCTGTCCGCGTGTCGGGCCATCGAATTGCCGTTTGTTCATTGTGTACGGCAAACAAGCGCGTATTGTCGCATGGTACCGCGGCCGTGAATCGGTCATTGTGCCGGCGGCGTTACGTCGAGGACTCGGTGCTCGTGTCCCATGTGGGCTCATTCTGATGTAAAAGCCTGGTTTTACGGTTCATTGTCGCCGCATCAGAGTGGCTGCAGCCCGATGGAACGCGATTGGCCCCGAGCAGAGAGACAGAGAGAGAGAGAGAGAGTCAGCCTCCCTGTCGCGCGCTCGCGCTTACGCTTTGTCGGAAGATGCAGCTCTCGGATCGGTGACACTTTCTGTGAACACTCCCTGTCTTTCGAACCGAAAAATCCTCCTCGTTTTGTTCGGAACGCGTCTGGCAGTGGACGGCATGAATTGTGCGTAATTTTCAATCGATTCGGAAAAGGCGGCCGTCATTTTGATGACCGGGCTGGACGATCATTTATGAATAAACTCGTTGGTATTTCGGATTATTATTAAGAATAATAGGGTATTTATTGTCAAGGATAATAGGGTATATATTATTAAGAATAATAGGGTATTTGTTACTGAGAATAATAGGGTATTTGTTACTGAGAATAACAGTGCTAATATTTTTTTTAATCGTAATTTTTAATTGGAAATACTTCCATTGAATTTCTGGGTTCATTCTGCAATTTTTCGAAACATATTTTGGAAGATATTTAATGCAAACTTATTAGTGGGCTGCGAATTTTATGCATTTATAACAGCACTGGATAGTTACGGTTCGACACAGTGCCAAAATTAAATGCATTTAAAACTGTTAATATATCATTTTGTACCTGTTAAGATGCTTTTAAAGGAAGAAGGAAATGCTTCATTTCTAAATTGTAAATGGTCAATCGCCAGTAACTAATACATCACTTGGCGTATTAAAAATTAAAATATTCTTTCGCAAACTACAGATAAATACAGACGAAAATCGAGTTTTCGCCATAAATCGTCGCTTTCCGGAACAATGTACAACGATTTTTGAGTGCACGCCGCCGATAATGGCACGGCCATGTTCGCCGGGACTGTATCAGCCGAACGCAACTGTATACGCAGTGATCCGCGAGGATAAATCTCTCCGATCGTGGCTGCAGAGACAAATACTGTTGTCAGCGGGCGACAAGCCGTTTACAGGCGGAGGAACGGAGCGTTGTTGGTAGCCTCTCGCCGCGAGAGATAGTCGGGTTGGATCATTTGTCGCGGCGATCTTTCTAACGCTGTCAAACTCTGATCTCTCTCTCTCTCTCTCTCTCTCTCTCTCTCTCTGGACTTTCTTGACCGCGACCGTGCATTAACAGTGATTTAATGCGGCGCGCACGATTTCGCGAACGATCCACGAAGCCGGTAACAGGCTTTTGTTCCTCGCGATAATGGCGGGAAATAAGTAACTCGCGACTAAGTGGTCTCTCGGCCACCAGGATTTTTCGATGATGCACAGGGTGTCCCTGAAGAATAGAATACCTGCCTGCGAGATTAATAACGTATAGAACGTTTAAAGACGTCTTTTATCGAATACCACTCGGCAAGTATAATTATCCGTTTTCTTTGTGATCGCTGCGGATGCTTATGCAAACGATGCCTTTGTGACTGCTTTACGATTCGCGCACCATGGAGATTAAGGGGAGATTTTTCTGAATGGTGTATATCATCGTAAATCAAATTCAGAGGTCGTAGAAATTAATCGGGGTCTTCGGGATGCGAATATTAGCAATGTTTAATTTAATTTTATGTAATTGTAAAAGGTAACATTGAGTTCCTTTTTAGATAATTTTTATCCTTAATTTTTACACTCGAGTGGCGACTCTGCGGCGCCATTAAAATTGTTGTAACACGTTCCAAAATTATTTTTAATAAATATCGCCAAATCTTAGATTTAAAAATTGTTAAAAGTGTTAATTTTTTATGAGTAACAAGACTCGATTTGATACGCACGAAATAAATATTTTCATATAAAATGGAAACACTAGAAGCCAGAAAAATGATTTTAGATTTGCAGTTGAAATGGCTTCGACCGCGTAACAATGAAACAGTGTAAATAGTCGAACAGCAACTCGTCGAAACGTCGAACGAGGCTTTAAAACAGTGGGAACCTGAAACGCTGGTGGAAATAAAAGGCCGAAGAACCATAAAAACAAAAAGAGCGAGGAATCGAGGAGAGTGGAAGGGTGAACACGAATTAAACAGCAAACGAGTTAAAAAGCGAGAGTGTAAAAGGCCAGGCATGTGGCAGAAGTGAGAGGAGGAATAGATAAGTGGGAGAAGGAGAAACGTTATCCGGGGCGACCCCAGCGGAACGAACCGGGAGGGTTTCATTTCGAGCATAGATAATGCTCGCCGCTAGTGAAAGCACGAGCGTGTCCGGCCATTGTGGCCGGATTTTTGCTTTCCGGGTGGCGGTCGGTCCTTCGAGGAGCGGAACGCTCCGGTTGATTAGCATAGAACGCCCACCGTTCGCTGCCCCGGCGAACGTTTATCGCGCGCTGCGAACCCCACGACCCGTGAAGCCACGGCTCGATTAAGCGTTTTCTTTTCGATGGCTGATCCACTCGCCTCGATTCTGCACGCCGGTCGAGGAAAATTTGCCGGTGCTCGGCGCGACGTCGTTTCGTTGCGCCACGGTTCAACACTTTGCCGGGCAACCTCGCGAAACCCTCTCGCTAAATCGAGCCAGCTTATCGAAAAGTTTCATCGCGAGAGATTCTTCCAGTTTCTCCTGCCTTGTGGATCGTAAATACTGTATCAACTTCATCGATGTAACACTTCGATCGCTTCGCGGTCGAAGAGGTATTTGACTGTACAACAAAGACGGTTCTTCTGACCTACTCCGTTCTGTGCAGTGAAATTAGGCATTTTAAAAGTCGAATATTGTGTCTAAAAAACAATTATTTATTTTTAAATGTCATAGATAAAACTAACTTTTTATTAAGGAGTAAGTCGATAAACGATGAAGTCTTGTTTTCTACCTTTATTTTCCGTCTTCGACGCATTGGCGAGCAAACAGCTTCTGCGTCAGCGGAGCCATCCAGCATCCCCGATAGCGAAAAATTGGACATCCTTATGGGACTCACGGAGTCTTTATGCGTTCCGCGGCCATTAAAGCTGCGGTGCGCTCCGCGGGACTATGGGTGAGGGTAATAAAAGCCGCCCGGCAACACACCGTCGGATTTTTCCACAAAGCGTTTATTATTATATTTCACCGTGCATCTGCGCGTAATTTGTAAAGTTCCAGGAACGACCGGCTCTATCAAAGAGTCCCGGCATTGTCGGAAAATCATTCACGATGTCCCGTGGCTCTCCCATTACGAACGAAGTCCGCTAATGAATCCACGACTCGCTCCCTCCTCCTCTCCGTTTTTCTCTGTTTTTCTCTATTTCTCCCTGTTCCTTTTTTTCACCGTTTCTCTCTGTCCCGTTTCTCTCTGTCCCGTTCCTCTCCGTGTCACTCCCTCTCGTTTGATGTTTCTCTCTCTCGCCGTGTCTCCCAGTTTCCGTCTCTCTCTCCCCGTCTCCCTTTCTCCGTTCCGCCGTCTCGATTTCTCTCTTCCACCGGAGAAATAACGCGCAGCAGATGCTGCACGCCGCGTCCTTCGCTCCGCGCCCGAAGCTTTTATCTCGGATTGCTCGCCTCGAAACTCCCTTGTAACTCGGTCCACGGCGATATCGAAGTATCCCCGGCGAACATCGGCCGCCTAATCGATTAGGTAGTTAACGCACGGTGGGTCCTACGCTCGTTTCACGCGAGGGCAATACGAATGAATCCTCGGACGGGAATATAGGCACGGGACGATACCCACGGCAAGGTTTAGAGACGCCTTGTCCCCTTGTTAATCGGCCGTGTATAAGGACGACCGCGAGAATCATTGCGCCTGATCGCGCGGCGACGTTTACACCGGCCTGGCTAAACGACCACGCAAAAATTTAATGCCCTACGGTTCGCCTCCGCTTGCGACTCGTTAAATACCAGACGCGTTCTTCTCGGTCAATTAATGGTCGGATTATTGTTCGCGGATTTTGGGAAATTGACAAATAATTCAGTGAAGTAATCGATCACCGAATGTTTTGAAATATAATGTTGTAGATAATAGGAGCTTGAATAATTAAGTGGTAGAATTGTTGGTGATGTATGTGCATAGAGATAGATGTGCATAGAGATGCGTGATGTCGGTGCATGCATTAAGATCATCGTGCATCTGCCGCCAGGCATTGAAGTCTCTAGAGAACACGATGCGAGATTTATAGTTGACTCGGTAATTGAATTCTTTGCACTCGAGTGGAGAATCTGAGGCGTCACTAGAATTGTTTTATCAAGTTCCAAGATGATTTTTATATCAACGAAGCTTAGATTTAAGAAATTTATAAATAGTGAAACTTTTGATGAGAGTCGCAAAAAGCGATTTCTTATACATAAAAGTGCACTTTGGTGCATAGAATGGAAATACTATGAGCCAGGAAAATTATTTCAAATTTGAGGTTAAACTGATGTCGAGTACAAAGAGTTAAAAATTATTCGTGTAAAATATGATCTTCGTTATCTTGCTGGTATATCATTGAATCATATAAAGTTATTACTGAAATAAAATAATACTAAAATAGAAATTATAAATTTTAACGAACAGAACCGAGAAAGAAATTTCCCTCGCTGCTTAATACTTTTAGTATATTTAAAACGTCTATTAAAAAAATTGCTAAGAGAAATTCATTATAGTAAAAATATTGGAAGAATTTAAAATTACTGTAACATTAATTTCAAAGAATCCTATTTATCACGTCAAGAATTTCATCGAGATTCCCGGGTCGTCTCGAATCGGATAAAACTGTTTCGGTGGACGTCGCCGACTAATTTCGGAAGTTGAAAAATTGCTAATAAATTCCGCGCAACGTCGTAGATAAGGGCGAAAGGGGTGGCACGCGAATCGCAGCGGCGTACCAAAGAAAGCGGAGGCAGTTTAATAGCGCCGGGTTTATCTGATCGATTCGAGCGAGGCATTTCCGAAGAGTATCGAGGCGGAGGAGACCCCGGCGACCTTATCGACTCGGTGATCTTCGCCAGGGCCGGGCCGGGCCATTGTGAATGCGTTCACGTAATTCAGAAAAAAGTGCGTCGACGCGCGTTTCGTGTCGGGCATATATCGTCGGTCCGGTCGGTAGCGCTCGTCCCCCGGAGCCGAATGCGCACCAGCGGAAGTACATCGTGATTTGCCGCAACGCCGGAAACGGCGCACGTGCGTCGCCGTTTTTCTAATTTCATTCAGCTGCGTTCGGGGAACCAACCCGTTCGGCGATGCTGCTCAGTTTTTCCGTCCGGACAATCGACGACCGAAAAAAAAAAGGCAGCGGGACCGTTAAACTTATCTATGGCGTACCCCTCGTCGGGGTCTGGCCCACGTTCGGTGTCTCGACCGGTGCGATATTGTCGACCGTACAATAGGGAGATAGCAAGACGGATAGAAAAAGAGGACGACGTGTTGAGACTGTTAGGTAAAATTTGATGGCGTCGAGTACAGTTAAACCTCCGAAATTTATGCTTTTTTGGAATATTAACCGCCTCTGAGGCATCAATGAAAATCATTATATCGTTTGCAAAATAATTTTGACGTTATTAAAGACCCTTCTATTCAAAAAAAGATTGTTAAAAGCGTAACAGTTTTACGATTCGCTAGACTCAATTTCATATTCGTAAATTGTACTAAGTGAAATGGAAATACAGCTGATTAAAATAGCTATTTTAGATCTTAAAATGGCATCGAGTGCAAAGGGTTAAATAATTGTAAATCAGAACAGCGGAAAGGTAAAAAGAATTTTTGAATGTCAATGTATTATTCTTAATCTAGTAAAATTATTAAATGCAAGAAGATATTTATAGTCTGCTTCCACTTATTGCGATTGTCGAGGATACGAAGTCTTCGCGTCGCCCAAAAAGTAAAAAGAAATGAGAAACGTCGAGATCATCGGCGAAACATCGGCGATTACTCCGGAATTTCGTGGATCGTCCAAATTTAGTATCGAGTCTATTATAAACGAAGGCCGACGGTCCGAAATGTCCGAGCGAGGCTCTGAAATCGAGAACAAGCACGGAAAACCGCGTATCGGTATATTGGAAATCGCCATGTATGGCTCGGGATCAATGGGAAAAGAAAGGCTTCTTTGCGAACCGATAATTGCGTGGTTTCAGACGCGCCGAACGGGTCGTTCACTCGATTCCTCGCCGTGCATTGTTCAGCTAGGTCAAGAAGAACGCCAACGCTGTTAAACGGCGGCCAGGAATTGACACTTCGCGACTTTCGCAAGCTGACAATAAAACTGGTCGTTCGAACGCGTGTAATCGCGTTACACAAACATCGATACGCTCGGAGAACTTGTAGGTGGCTGTCGTTGCAAAACGGGCTCGCCTTGCGCATCTTTACGAGAGCCGCACTATTTTCCGCTACTCTCGCCGATTGCGTATTTACTCGTACGTATCTTTTAATTAAAAAACGATGGTATACAACCATAATTTTTTTACATACACGTATACAATTTTTGCATACTTATGTATAATTAAATACCTCAGTGATTGTACCATATTCTGATTTTTTCAGAGAATCATTTCCGAAAAAGTTGCTCTATAATAAATTAATTCCCTATAGTATAGTATATAGTAATTGACGCTAAAAATAAAAGCCACCACCCCCGTTCGAGCGCGGTGCACGGTAGCCGTGCGATGCACTGTTTCAGGGTGCACGTGAACCGAGAGTCGCGTGCACCAGAGGTTCGACCAATCAGCGTACGAGATACGGGGATGGTCGGTGCAGTGCGCGTGCGTGCGTGCAGCGGTGGCACGCGGCGGGCCTCGGGCTGTCAGACGAAAACGCGCCGTCGGCGAAGAAACGTCGTCGTCGCTCTCCGGGTTCGGCTTTCGTCGCGAGTCCATCGAGAGAGCCGCAGTGTCGTTTAGTTGGTGCATTCCCGTCGAACGTTGCACGTGCATCGCTCTACCATCGACGAATCCTGTCAGTGTACAAACGCCGTCGTTTCCTATTTACTATTCCGTTCGTTTCGTTGAATCGAGACTCGAGAAACAGTCCGTGCCGCGGGATAGTGGACTTTGCGTCGTGGTAACCAACGATAGTGTGCTCTCCGTCGATCTGTGAATGGTTTTGACAATGAGGACGGATAACGCTTATCATCGGGTCCGGTGAGTAGGATCTTAGTTTGTACGTGACTTTCGATAGACAGTGATTTCCGCGAAGCGATTCGACTTGGAATCGAAGAATGTTATCGATCGCAAGTCAGTCCGAGCGATTCGGTCTCGAATAATTCGTCGCGCGGGTCAATGAAATCGGTCGCGCACGGGGTACCGAATAATCTGACATAAGAAATTCCGATAAGATTACCTGCCGTGTTGTTCCGATGCATTCGCTTGCGACACGCGAGCTACGTTGATACGATCGATCGGGTTTATACAGTGCGATCACACCTTTTTCCATAAAATTATTATCATCTTGGAAAGTTTATTCAAGGAACGACAGCAAAAATTATTTAAGCAAAAAAAAAATTATTTAGCTCTACAGGAAGCTTGAGAAGCTTAACTCTACGAGACAGTTTAGAGCAAAATCATTCAATTTAAAATCTATTGCTCTAAATCCGTCCAAACTCTAGATAAAAAAGTTACCCAGAAATTGCAATTACTATAGCACGATCTTCCCCAAGAAATAGTAAATAATACCGTAGAAAGTCTAACAGCCTCTGCTGCAGAGGCGCTAGAGTAAGTGCATTAGGCGAGCATGCGCCACCAGGCATCGAAGTCTCCGGCGTTGATGCACCGCGTCCGACCGTCCCAGCGCGAGTTAACTCGTCCTCGCCAACAGGTTGGATCAGGGACGAGATAATGCTCGCCCGCAAATTGGATTTCCACGGTTCTGTCGTTGCATCTGAATCCTCCTCGCTTCCGTAAAGAGGGCTGCGCTATACGGTACCGCGTTACGCGAACTATGTATATTCAGGATTACAGTTATAGGCAGGCAGTCGGACTCGTGGAAAAGCGCGCGCGACTTCATTCAACGGCACTCCTCTCGTTTTTCTCGTGCCTCTCGATCGCTTCTTATCGAGCAAACCGGCCGCAAGAAGCGGGAGCACGACACTCGATAAAAAACACTTGCGTCGGTCACCCTAACCGAGAACTAAGAACGTTCGGCCTGTTCCATCGTGGAATCGTGTACGAGTATGCTCGTCCTGGTGGAACGACGATTTTAATATAGATTTTTGAAGTATAAAAATTAATTTGAAGTATAGAAATTTGGCGAATAAACTTTTGTTTTAAATAATAGTTGCGTATGGTAATAGCTTTCCAAGTATAATTAAAGCTGTTATTGTAACTAGTATTTTAAAAATGGTTTCTTTCTCAAATTCTGTGAGAGATGAGAATATTTGTGATTTTACTGTTTCAAAAATCAATATTTGGTCGTTAATTTAAAGGCTTGAAAATGACTGTGAAAGCCGTTCCAGGCGAATTTTTCTCGAATTTTATTGCGAAACCGAGCTTACACTTCGCACTCGAAGTTTGCTTAGAAGGCAGACGTAGCGATAAAGTTGTAAATTCGCAGGTGCAGCGTTTACACAAATCCATAAAACAATTAACTATTTTGCAACTTATCTGACATTTACTGTGTTCGACTGGCTCTTCGCGACGTCCCGCTAACCTCATTAATTCTTTTGCACCCTCGCACATTACACTCGGCCTGTTCCACTTTCTTTAAATTCCGTTGTATATCCTCGAATATACATTCGACAAATGAACGAGCACGTTCCGTATCAATTCAATAATAAAACTAATTTTAGAACGTTTCACTGATAATTCTTTTGTCCACGATTATCTTTCAATAACAAATAAATCGGTGGGCGTACATTCGGCAAACTTCGCGTCTTTTTTTTATGTCAGAGCCGAAACGTTTGGTTTTTGGCACAGCTGTCTCGGATCGAGCAGCTTCGCCGAAGCGACAGCGTGAATCCAGCAATTTACACGGTTTTTTCACCGCGCGGGACTAATTTTCGATCGAGAAAAGAAGCCGAGTCTGGTCGGTATTAACGTATTTCTCGCGGCAAAAAGCCGCTCCCCGGTCGCCGCTCTGCTGTGTCCCATATTACGCTCTTGTCGCTAATGAGCCCGAGAAGTATAAATTTCCGTCGGTAACGAAGTGATTCCGATCGTTTTTTTCACGCCCCCTCCGCGGCATAAGGCGTTCACTGTTCCTTCCGTCGTTCGGGCTGTTACAATCCGAAAATGCAAGAAAAAATGCTGGCGTTCTTGCGGGCCGAGCAGATGTCCCGAGGCCGAAGGAAGCGGGACTCGCTCGCTCTTGGTCACCGGGGTGCCCGCGTTCCCTGAAACGGGGGGGCCCACGAGGCGCCGGCGGCCCGTAAAAATGGATTTCTAGGCCCGCAAAAACCACGAGGAAGAGGAAGGACGGTGTCCCGAACATGCGGCGGCCACGAGACGAAAGCTCGCGCGCGCGCGCTCGATTCGCAGAGACTTTTGGCGTAAACAGCGAACGTGAATTTTATCGAACGCAAATTATTATAAATTTACAATGATATCGCGAAATTTTTACCAATTTTTTTCCATTTAGTTCAGACATAATTATATTGTTTGACAGTTTTGAATTATTAAATCGTATGCCAAATCGGTGGAATTTTATTGAAACTGTCTTTTGTCATTTTTACCAGGGTTTTACGAACTAATAATAAATTTATTCGAAACGTGAAACGGTGATAGTATAGTTTACGTTACCGTATTATGGTAAGGTTTTATACGAGCGCGTTGCGTAATTTCTCATTATGCAAGTATCCAGAAAATGATATGATTATATAGTCGGAGGAAATGGGGGGGTTGGTCACGTATATTTATCCAATAAATTTATACGCGATAGTACTGTTATAACTCGGACTCGCCCTCAAGGGACGATTACTTTAATGAACGTTCGCGATGGTGTCGTCGATGGTAAAAATGGTGTGATTGAAAGACATTGAGAAAATTGGGGGGGGGGGCGAGAAGTCCTCGCACTGTACTTTAGTTGTACGTGCAATTAAAAAGATTTATCGGTGTATGTAAATACCGCGAAGCTGTCTTAATGGCGCAATAATTATTTGATCGGGTATTCGAGAAGAATTTGATTGGGGGTTGGTTGTCTCTCGAGCTTGGCTTTGCCCTGAGGAGCCTATTGCTAGAACCAATATTAAATTGAAAATCACGGCTGATAAGAATTGGTTGAATATTGATTAGAAATATATTTAGATACTAATTAATTTCTGTTTGAAAAATTCTGTGTTGTCAGAATTTTTACGTAAATTTTAGGCAAAATTATAGAACCTGCCTGGTTTTAAAATTAAAATTAAAATTAAAATGACTCCGAGTGGAAAAGGTTATTTAAAGGATAGAATAAGAAATGTGCGTTGAGGAAATCAGGGTTGAATAATATACAACTACCCTAATATTATATGGAACGGCACGAAAAGCGGCTGTTACCGCTTGAACTTGAACTCGCCGAGAAAAATGCACCCTATAAGGGCCACGCCGTACTTCTTGTGCTAGGCCGATAACGCTATCGGGAACTACGATAGCTCGGATGCGTACCTGCAGCCGCGAGCACCGTACCTGTGATAACTCCGACGATAAACCTCACTTGAGTAAACCCAGAGGAGGAAGATTTGATAAAAAAAAATAAAATATTTCGTCCGATTCCTGGTCAGAATATCGAGTGTAAATAATGACACTGTACTGTACAGGGTTGCTCGTAACGCAGATAACTCAGATATGTTTTTATTTTTATATAAAATAACCTTAAACTCCTCTTCTTTCTAACAATAAGCTTTTTAATCTATATGAATGAATGAAATTATTATTATAACTCACACGCTTCGTTAAACGAAGCGTCAAGTATATTATATTTAGAGTAGGTATTAATACCTAATTCTATATTAATATAAAAATCTAAATCTATATTTAGTATAAAAATCCAGTATTTGCTTAAAAATTGATGTTGCAATTTAAATATCTGTTGTCGAAGGTCGCGTTTACAATAGCCATTGGCATATAACGTTAATACCGACTGACATTATGCAAACGTTGATACGGGAATCGATAAGACGAATATCAGACGGTCGCAATAATTTTTCCTACAGTTCCGAGAGCGTGGTCACTAAGTAAATGATTGTTTTCTATGGCGAAATAATCTTGTATTCTTTTTGCAAACAACTTTGCTTCGCCTTGACAGCCTGCCGCGCCTAGACTAAAATAGAAACTGAAACTCCACCTGCGGTTTAGAAAACAATTTGCAGAACGCATCGCACCGTCGCATAATAATTACAAAACACCAGCGTTCCACCCTTGCTGTTCACTATTTTATAAAGACAGTTAGAATAAGAAAGAAATGTTTATAAAATAATATAAAATTCTAGAAGATATCTGTTTTCTTCGCAATGTCGTATCCCGATAATTTAGTATAATACAAAGTCGCGGACCACCGATCGAAGAAAGGAAGAAACAGAAGGGTTCAACAGCATTCCTAACCCCAATTGCGGGCAATTACAAAGCCGCACGCGCTCGCGCGCAAGAGATCCGAAGCCGGCCGAAAGCCTGAAAGGAAACGTTGCGTCATTGATTCGGAAAAAGAAAAACGTTTCATTGACTTACGACCTCGTTCGAAAAAAAAAGAGAAAACACAGAAGTAACGACGGGAATGAAAGAGGGCCGCGTAGAGTTTAGAGGGCCTTTGTGCTCGGACGAAGACGACGACGACGACGAGGGCCGAGGAATGGTCCCCGTGGGGACCGTTTTCCTGCGTTAATTCGCCGGTGAATTCATCGCGTTGACGATCGTGGGCTTCGAATGAATATTCCACTATCACGCGGCGCACTTCCCTGTTCACCGATCCCTTCGTTCTCTTTCGGTACCCGACGCACGTTCCACCGGGCTTTTGTTATTCACGCGGGTACCATCGGCGAGAGAGCGTGCGTCCCTTTTTAGCCGCTCGGCCGGCTAAACTGCCACCCGAACGCGGCTCTCTCTCTCTTTTTTTCTCTCTCGCCTCACCTTCTCTTCCAGCCTATATCGGCCTCTCTCTCTCTCTCTCTTTTCACGTATCGAGGCAAAGGTGCACATTAAACGGGGCGGGAAGGGCGCCTCCTCTTGTCCCTGCGACGCGACGCTTAGAGATTTAGATCGTGAGCCTTGATACGTTCCATGGCCCCTTGTCAGACGCGAGCCAACGGGTTGGAAGGACACGATTGAACTGTTGAAATTTTCAATTAGGGTGAAGGACCCTTCCCGCGGCGTGACGGAATAGACGACGAACACCTTCGATTTGTTGCTGTTTTTCGAGAATCTGTTTGACAGATTTATTAGTCGTGGGGGCGCGGAAATTTTGGGATCCGTCGATGGACGTCTTCGGTCCGAGTTCATAGACACTGACGTGACCCCTTGACCTATATATTATATATTGACTATATTACCGTGCCAGACTCGAAGATTTAGAATACGATTTATTAAGTAGGTTATTCGCACCTCTTGAATCGAAATTAAATTATACTATCATTAATATTGAAATTAAGATTGCCGTATAACAAATATATATTTTCTATCCGGAATTTCTCAAACACAGGCTCACCCACGTAGCCGTGAAATAAGTATCGTAATGCAAGGGGTTAACTAGGTGAAGAGAAAGCATCGACTTCTTTGTATTTGCGGGCGAGGTGAAGAGAAAGCATTCTTCCTGTTCCTAAGGCGGAGAGTATCAACCTCCTCCACTTCTTCCCATTTAATTGGCAACGTGTCTTCAAAATTCTAACACAGAAATTCACGAATGTGTCTCATTTTCATAAAATCTTGTCTACGATGAGATATACGTGTAAGATAACGACGGAATAAAAGTGAAGCGTCGGCTGCTGAATAACAAGAGAACAAACGTAAGAAGCGAGGCCGACAAGAGAACGAGAAGAGTAAGCGTCGAGTCCAAAGCACCGGGGGAGGGGGGACGACGACGAGAAGAAGAAGTAGCCGTACGGAAGATCAAGGCGAAGTATCGAGTGCAAACAGCGCGAAACTTCGCAAGCCGCCATTCCTTTCTCCATTAAAGTCTTTAAGAGATCCCCGAGGGTGCTCGAGATCCAGGTTAGCTTCCTGGCCGTCGCTTCCCGCCGATTCCTCGAACCTGGCTTGTACGTCCGCGAGCACGACCCGGGGACACCGCGCGTTGGACGTCTCTGTCGCGGCAGCGACGCTGCCGTTCGTCAAATCGTTCTTACATAAGAGTCGGCCGATCGCAAAAGGCTCGCGAGATCGACGGCCTCGATCCGGTCGTTTTGAGCGTCCGCGCCGGTGTCACGGTGTCTCTCCACGGATTCGCCATGTTCGGCCGACGCTCGGTTCGCCATCTTCGGCGGGGTTCTCGCGATCGCCGCGCGACGATAGAAAATCCCGTGATGCGCATAGCGATACGTTTTGGGAACGTGCCGAGCCTCGCGAGGAGGGAAGGGAAACACGTCCCTGGAATATTTATATATTGCGAACGGAATGTCTCCTCGTAGGAGACGGCGACGGGCGCGAGCCGCGATCGCCGCGAAAATACAAGCCGATCGTCCGTCGATCCGCCGTCGATCGGTTTTCTCGGGAAGAACGTGCGCTGGCTGTGGGGTGCAGCGCCGACTTGGGAACCTCGTGGCGCCCGTTCGCCGATCCTTTGTGCTCTTGCTTCGCCACTTTGTCCTCTTTTTTCGCTACTTTGTCCTCTTCGACGTGTCAAAGCACGACAAAATCTCGATCAATAAAAATCAACCTATTAATCAGAAAATAATATATTATTTTTTAATTCTCCAAGTGTTTTCAGAGCAGTTCGATCTCCTGCGAGATTGACAGAAACGTCTTCGTTAATGTAAAAGATGACGGTGGCGAAGACTCCGGACACCCTATATGTGCGTGTCGGAGCACCGGCATCGCGATCGTTCCGACGATCGGCTTTAAATTTCGGCCCACGAACGAGATCGGGGAGTTTCTTTCTTTTCTGGCGCGTGCTGGGGCTCGTAGACTAAATACCGGCATTAAATTAGGGAGGCCGAGTTTCGAACAAGCCGCACCCCGGTGTGTAATATAAGCGGCCGAAACGGTGTAATGAATTACGGGCGAGAATGGAACGGGGCTGACACCTCCGATCTTCTCGCAAGCGGTTACGCTAAAACGCGGCCCGCCGACCTCATTTCACAATTCAAATACAATTTTCGAAATCTTTAGAAATCTCACTTTTTCTCACAATTTTTGAAAAGTTCACCCCGCAAACTGACTTTTACTAGGATGTTTAAATAAAATACTATTCAATATACAATTCGATAGCTTTTTGTTCGCAGGGTTGTTAGTGATATTATTTGAATTTTTTGGGAACTCTAGGATTTGATTTTTTTAAGACATGTTAAACACGCGTGCAAAACGCGTCGGCCGGGAGATTCGACAATTAAGGAGGCAATAGAGTTAACAGCGGCTTGACCGTTTAGCAGCGGAGCGTTAAACGGAGCCAATTAGCCTTCGAATGTCAGCCATCTTTTTTTCCTGGTCACAAAAGGCAGTCACGATCCGGCAATAACGCAGCCGCCGCGACTGGTTTCGCCCGCGACAGGAACGACGAGACCACGGAACAATCGTTTCGCGCGAACTTTCGCACAGCCGCGTGCCCGACAATGAAACCTGCGCAGGTCCATCCCCGATGGCATTCTGTTTACAATAGGCCGTTCGCCTATTTGCTGTGCACTCGACGGCCGGACCTGCGTTGTCACGGAGTCTCGAAAGTGTCTCCTTTCTCGAGCGGAACGCGCGCGAGACCACCGAAAAGTCTTCGAGCTTTCTATCCTAAACTTAACCGAACGAAAAAACCTCGAGCTCAACTTTAAATTAGAAAAAATGATCCACGGTCCCCGGGATCCCCGCTATAGAATGTTAAAACAAAATAATGGTTCCAGCAAACTTAGTAGGAACGTGAGAAAAGGGTTTCTGTTTGAAGTATGACGGCCAGAGAAATTAAAACTGCATTAACACTGCCGGGTTTATGATACCTGTCATTTTGACACGTACCAAACTGTTTAACCCGCGATTGTTGGTACATTATAAAGCCAAATTTCTGTGGTATTTATTCAATGAATCTGTTTGCATCCCAATGAAAATCGATAAATCTACGAACAAATGTATGCTTGTTATTTTTACGAGGCTGCAGAGAAAAAAAGCTGCTCTCGGTGCTCCGTGAACCCGGCGTTAATTAACCGGTAAAAAGCTTTCAGCGACCAACAAAGTCGTTCATTTCGAAACGACCAGGGGAAAAGAAAGGTGTCGCGTTATTTACTTCTCGGAACAAAGAGAACCATAGATCTCTCGGGCCGCGTGAATTTAACACCGATCGCGTTTTACTTCTCGTACCGGCGCGTTTCGAGCGGACGCTTTTAAGCGGCGCCTCGTAAAAAATGAACGGAATAGTCGGAAATAGTGGTTCCGTCCATAAAAACGGAGGCAGAGATCGGAAGGTCGGGGAACCTTTCGCGATAGCAACGCTTTTATACACGGAATTAACGACGGATTCTGTTTTGGTGCTCGATAGGGCTACCTTGTGATTCACTGCTTCGCTTTTAGGCCGTCCGTTTCGTATCTTTTCTACTTTCGTGCTTTTCCTTTCCAATGAAAACGTAACTCGAACACTCGGCTATACTCTAATACGCGTGCAAATAATACGATAGATCTTCAAAAATTGCGATGAATCTTTAAAAATTGCGATGGATCTTTAATAGAAATCTAAATTGCAATTACCTTTAAATAGGGGTGAAATTCATTGTAATTAATCTTACAATAAATCTAAGTAAATTATTACAGATTAATTTATTTTAAACAGAAACGATATCAGTTCCAATGAATTTATGTTGTAAATTCAAGAGGTTTTCCCTGAACTGCATTTCTATTTTCTGGAATTATATTAATTATCGTATTTCTCATATAGATTTTAATAATGTAAAAATTCTTCCAAAGAGCAATATATTTTTAACGGCGGTCATTCCGATGCAGTCGGTAATTATGGTGCACATAAAACCGAACCCCATCTCTCTCTCTTATGAAAGGGGCATAGAGAATAATAAAGATCCACGTCGGAATTGTATCAGGGAGAACGAAACGCGTAGAAACATATTGTGGCGGACGGTGAAGGCTGAAGTCAAATGGACCCAGTTATTTATTTTGTTTTCGGTGAAGTCGAGGCGCGCGGAGACGGTTCGGACCACCCACACGCCACAGACAACTGCAACATTCTGTGTAGTCTCGCGGGGTTGGAACGGATATCCCCGGGTACCGGGTAAGCGGCTTAGTTTAAGAATCGACACCCTTCCGGATATTTTCGGATAACACTAACCTGCGTCAACCTGTTTCGGGGGATCGTTTTCTCTCTCGGGCCCCCGTGACTCGGCGGGATGAAAATCGCGCTGATTGGAGCTTACGCATCGTAACGAGTACACCACGAAAATAAACGTTTTCTCAATAATTACAAACAATCGAAAAGATACAACAGTATCTTTAACTTATTCAAATGTTTTTACTATTTTATTAATCGCAAGGAAATTCGCGTATTAATAATGAAACTTTGGAGTAAAAGTTCATTGAAGATAAATAAAGTTTATAGAGCAGAACTTGATAGATTATTCTTTGCGCAACGTGGGTGTTTGTTACGTATGAAAATATAATATACAGAGAAAAGTTGCGCGGTCATAGCGATGGCAGTAGCTCCGCGCGTGTTGCCTCCGAAAGCCGGAATTGTTATTCTAGTTGCCACAGGGTCGAAGCATGCAACGATTATCCCACACCGGTACTGAATCATCGTTTGATTATGGTGGATTGTTCGACGAGAGCGGAACGTCGGCTACACGATTTTTTTCCACTCCCGGAAGGAAACTTCTCGGCAGACGAGGTGTCAGCCTCTCTCTCTCTCTCTGAAAACCTGCTCTCTAAAGGTGTTCAAGAGCGAGCAGACTCGCGCCGTGCACGCGCAAAAACCGCACAAAGGACCAAGGAAGCCGGGAACTGAATGGAATCGTCAACTCTCGCGAGAATACATTTTACCATTCAAATTCGTTCTCTTTCTACGGTGACCTCGTTCTACGTACCGGTGATTAACTGTGCTGCGAAAGTCGAAAATCAAGTCGTAAAAAGCCTCTGTACAATGGGGATGCGAAACGAAAAAAAATAACGCGCGGGTTATTCGACGCGGGTGAAAGGATGACGGTTTGAACCAGTCGCTAGACTGTGAATTTCACGGATTCGGTATGACAAACATGGGTCTCGTATTTAAAACGTTACAGTGGTGAGGAGACGTCAAACTTAAAATTCAGAAATATGGTCTTAAAGTAGATGTTCAAAGCTTTAATTTAAAAAATAGATCATCATTCTACCATGATTTTTCGCAGAGTTATAATTGGTCGAAGTTGGCCGATTTTTATCGATTCGTCAGTGTTATAATTTTAATCAAATTCTAACAACTAAAATTTTAATTACCTTCTCCGTGATGAAACCGTGAGTGTAACATTTGAAAAAGGCATGGTCTCCGGTGTCCTTGAAAATCAGGCTCGCGAGGATAAAAGATTCACGCGCGGCTCGGCGCGAAACCAGTGACACACGGGGAACGTCCACGGTCGAGCACGTGCTTCCGGTTTACGGCTCACCCCGTTCTCCGGTTTATGGTTAAGGATTTATGGGCCGGGGCACGGTTCACGGGAGCCCAGCCTTCCAGAAAACCAGACCGTACCTACGGGGCCCACCCTTTCGTTCTACCATCTCGGTTTCCCCTTTGATGAAACACCGACGCGGTGGGTGGACGAGCTTCCCGAGCCGCGAGAGCCTAAACGCAACGACTTCGATTAGAATGCCGAACAAAATAGAAGAGAACGCGACCGCAACTAGCCGTTCCGCCCTCTCCCTGCATACGAATCAGTTCATAAATTCGGGTCAGGTGGGAAGGGAGCAGACACCCCTTTGTCCACCGAATCAGCCCCATTCTTTACGACTTTACACCTTCTGGCTTTCTACGGGAACACCTGAGTCTCGGGGCAACGATTAATCATGTTAATCCCTATTAAGAGTTTTGATCGGGGTCCTGCCCACGAGTTTCGTGGATTTTTCGGGAAGAGGGATGGCTCTGTTGGATTAAAGCGGGCGCTATGGGGCTCCGTTCACGACGCTATTTTTGAATACCTAATTGTTCATTCTCTGGATTCTCGTGAGCGTTGAACAGATTATATTTAGTTTTACTTATTCTATATGATCCACGACGATAGGAATCAATGAACACGATCTTCAGATCGCTCACTGTTCCCATATTTTATATTTAATAATTTTTATTGCTGATCAAAAAATCATTGAATATTCGTAATTCTAGCAATAAGATTCCGATAAGAAACATATAACCAGGACTTTTAATTTTAGCATTTTAATTGATTCAAAAACAATTGGATAGATATCCAATTATAATATTAAATATTAAAAATTTAAAGAGGTATTAACGCCACCCTCGCGCATGGTAAAACTGTATCGACTCATCGAAGCTCCAATGACGTTCAAGAGAACGATTTCCAGTGTCACCGAGCATGTGGACGCGATCGAGAACAGAAACGAAATTTCAATTTTCGATACGACGATTAAGGCGAGTCACTCCCGATTATGGCGTCACGGGAAATGGAATATTTCGGCTTCCAATTTATGCGTCCACGGTTTATCGAGCGTTAAATTCTCTGACCGTAGACCTGCCTCCAAATAGGATAATGTATTCGATCCTGTCGCGCTACGCTACACACACGGCCCGTCGTCTCCCCCCCCTCGTCTATCTGATAAGATTAAAGAGCTATTCACGGTTAGTAACGTTGATCTAAAGGTCCCCCTATTTGCCCAGCGCCGGCACGCCTCGCCCTTTTCACCTGTTCGATTGGGCGAACCGCGTCGCCCCCGGTGTCTTTATTATAATTCGTCCTATCGATCCCCGGATCTAGGAGGCATACGTTTATCCCGTTGTTTTGGAATACTTAATGGGATGTTAATAGTAAGCCAGACCGAGATTTAATTCGCCGCCCACGCGCGGCCCCGAGGAGATCCACCGATCGTTTTCTACGTTTCGCTGTCGCTGCGCGGGCTAATCGATCGACGAAGTAAATCAATATTTGTGCGGCCGGATAAACGGTAATCGACGAAATTCTTCGAATATTACACCGAGCCGATCGGAGAATTATCCTCGTTCTTTTTAGTCGGGGACGTACGGTGTTAAACGACTGGATCAGAAACAACATTGCAATTTATTTATTTCTTTTTCGTCTTTTTTATTTTTACATAAAATTAAAACTTATTGTTGTGTTACGTATGTCTAAACATTAAAACGGCGTTAGTAAATTTTTTCCTTCTTTTATTATTGTTCGACCGTAAAGGGTTAAATTAGAACTTGCTCATCTAACTTGAGTTCATTTAATCGACAAAGATAATTTTTATTTAACATAAAATCTAAGACTTTGAAAACGATCGATGCTCACCGGTTGCTCGTGCTAAAAATTCCACCCCCTTTCACTGTATTGTGAAAATTAATTTTTCCAGTATTTGTAATGTAAAAAAATTATATTTCGTGTGAAAAGGCTACGTTATTGCTGGTAGGTTTTGTAAAATCGAGGGGATGGATGTTCAGGTAAAAACTGAAGAAAATATTCGAAGGTCGGGCTATTCCGGGGTATTTTTGAGGGAAAGAGGTAACAGGCGATAAAATAGTAGCCACGGCATTTTTCACTGTCGTTTACCAGATGACTACCATCCGTTCAATTTGTCCGCAGCCATCGAACCGACGACGCGCGACGCCTGATACACGAGCAGAGCGCCATTAATTGTCGCGGTGGGGTGGAATAAATTCTGAAGAGCCGCGGACGGCGACCGCTTTGATGCGGCCAACCGCGCGTAAATCAGCCGATTTCCTTCGACAAATCTCGCCGAGCGGGGTCCTCCGCCCGTCCACGAAACTTATGCTAAGTGAACCTAACCCCTCGGGTGGTCCGCCTAAGATCCTGCCACTAACCAAATTTACATTCCTCGGGGGATGATCGGCGACTTTCGTTCTCGCCCGACTGCCCGTCAGCGTTGGACGAAATTTCCAAGATGTCCGAACGAATGAGAATATTTTTATTATTCGAATAAAAATTTATTTATCGAAACATTAATTTGGAAAATAATCGATTTGACTAAAAATTATAGAACACAGTTTTTCTTATAATATTTCGTAAGAATATATTTATTCACCGAAAACACTGCGTTAAGAAGTATTTCATCTTAAACATTAATTTAATTTCGTAATATTTAATTTCAAATTATTCGGTAAATAGTCGAGAAGAATTTAATTTTTAGCAAATTATAATCTTTACTAAACTATAGACTGTGATCTTAAAACTTCTTTAAGCCACAGACCAAAACCTTTTATTTCTGAAACTTTGAAAACCGCAAGTTTTCAAAATCGTGTGCAACAAGTGTTCAACAGGTCCTCGACACCTTCGTGCCGCTTTGACGAAAACGAACCTGCCGACAATCTGGCGACCATATTTGCTCCATGGGAAAGCCCGAAGGCCCGCGAAAAACGTGAAACTTGACTCCCAAAGACTCGTCGCGGTCCCAAGCCCCAGGGGTAACTTCACAAGAATTTCTTCGGCGGAGAGAAAAAAGGAACGGGAGAAGGACCGGAGACCGGAGGCGGAAAGAGCGAGCGTCTTTATGGTAGTTTCCATCGAACAGGTGACCGTCCCTCGAGTTCCACCACCCCGTTTGTGGATCCGTGAGACTTTCCCACCCCTGGAGGGAATATTAATCGTCGCCGGGATTCATAATTTTCTTCTTCCCTCGACTTTCGGTGTGTTTTCTTAGAGGCACGTCGGTCGTTAGCGTGTCCGAAGGAAAACAATCGGCACCCATCATAGATAATTTCGGGAAAGGTCTGCGGACGGCGTCGGAAAAATAAATCTCGGGCCTTTGAACCTCCGAAGGCTTGCCACTTACAGGTTCACGGATTTTCAAGTATCGGTTGAAACGAATTTTTCCTTTGCATTCGAGCAAACATTCACGGCAACAACTATAGTACGAATTTAAAAAAAAATACTATAAAGTTCACTTAATACATCCTTTCGGGCCACCGTTTCGATTTCAGCTAATTGCAATTCGACCGGTGCGAGTCGGAGGCGCGACTTTTTTCCCGTGTTTTCCCGTAACGTCCCATCAATTTCACGTTGCACGCGCGCAGTTCATAAATTAATATTATTTCCCCGGAGCCGTCCAGTCAATTAGTCGTTTTATTATGCCCGGGGCGCGCAAGGTTGGCCGCGTAATTTTCCGCGCGCAGAAAATAAACTCGTGCGCGCGCGCGCGCGTGTTGCTCGTCGAAACAATTTCGCCGGCGAATGTGTAACAACTTATTTTACAACGCTTCGGTCGCGGCACGAGAGGCGGGCAAGGCAATGATGTACGATCCGATCGACACGCCCCTGGTCTATAAAAATTTACGACGACGCTCGTTTCTTCGTCCCACCGCGCGCCGCGTCGCGTCGCGTCTCCGCGGCATTATGCGTATTATATGCGGTCGCGGTCGGCGCAGCACGTGCGTGAACGCCCGCCGCGTGCATTCAGGGACGTGTTTCAATTTGGCACGTCCGAGGCCGTTCCCCGATTCGGACGAACGCGTTTTCGGGCCTGGCTGATCGCCAGCGCGAGGCTGGAGACCCGGTGGCTTTTCGAAAAGACCGCAAGCGGCACGGGCGAAACGAACGGTCACGGAGACTCCTCGGGGACAAGCCTAACTTCGAAAAATTCGTCGAGCCAGGTTCGAATTGGTCCCATCGAACACGACGAGAGATATTCGTCGAAAAATTTTGTACAATTTTTATCGCATTTTTATCGTGTCTCATCTTTGTTTTCAACGTACAGCGACTATCTATGCATCCATGATAATCGATGTACAAAACATATATATTTTATATAATATATAATCTACTTATATAACATATAAAATATAGAAATACAATTCTATAACACATATAATGCATAATTTTCTATAACAATAAGAAGTTTCGAAATAAGCTTGTAAAATAGCAAGAAAACGGTAATCGACCCTTCAAGTTCCATTCGTGGCCTCTGTAAATTCGTTCCGTTGCCGTACAATTTATAACAAGAGTTATAAAATAGGATCGAAGTTGCCCCAGCGAAATAAAATTAATAAACGATCCCGACCTGCCGGCAATTAACCGTCCTGTCACCCCGCAGCATCCAAAACTCCCATCGGACATCGTTCGCAGAAAGCGGATCGGATTTAATCTGCCACGGGTACAAGCGTAATCCACTTTCGCGTTCCCACAGCGCGGAACACCATAATTACGAGCCGAGCGAAGTGACACCGGGCAAATAAACCAGCAGGATATCGGCCGCGGCGAGCGTGATACAATTTTCTGCCACAAAATAGTAACTCGGTAAAAGGGCGAGCCAGGGGCGTAACGGGGTAATTAATTCTCCCGGCGCGGTTCCGATAAAACGCCCTGGGGGGAGGGGGAGAGGAGGAGAGGAGAGACGTTTCGCCGGTGTCGACCTTCAAATTACAGCTCGGACGCCACCAAATTCCCGACCTACGTCACTATAATTACGGGTGGTCGAGGGTAGAACAGGTTCCAGCGATTTCATTCAATTTGTACGAGGGGGGAGGAGAACAAGGACTTGCGGTGACCGGGTGCCGCGTAGATCTTCCAAGATATCAAAAGAGACAGTTCTCGAGGGAATGGGTGCCGTGAAAATGGTCCCTTATGGGTATCGACCGGCCGAGGTAGAGGCCTTTAACGCCGTCGAAAGCGTCTAAATCAATCGCTCCGCTCGTTCGGTTTCGTGCGAAGCCCGTTTTTTTATGGCCGAAAGCGGATAAAAACGCGGGTTCGTCCGTGTTTCCACTTTTCTGGGACCAAGATGGCGGGAGCCGGCGCTATCGTCGACACGGAAACGGCATTAGCTTCATTGTTCCGTTAATTGGTGGCCCCGATAACGCGGCTAATTGCAGAACCAGGGAAACTGCTCTAAAACCGCTTCCGAGGCCGTAGCTGTGCTCTTTGATTTTCTGGATAGTCTATGGGGGTACGTGCCACTTTATACGGACGGGTAGAACCTTGCGCACGGATCATTTAGTAAGCAGCTAGATTATAACGTGCACGTAATCTCCGTGGATTTTAATCCTTGGAAGCCTTTCTTTTTGGCTGTTAGGAGAACCTGTTGCAAAATTGAACTCGGATATTAATTTATCCTATGTCGATAGCCTTATGGAATTAAGGTTGCATCAGCATGGTGGAGATAGCTGGCAGCGATTTCGAACGGACTTGAAGCGAATCTATGAAAACGACCAGCCTGTTGAGTCTCCTTAAAACGGGATATTTAAATTAAGCAATTTTAAATAAGAGCGCTGTTAATTATCTAATTTTTATTATAAACTTGTAGTATCAGAGATTTTTAATAGAACTTCAAATTTTACTAGATTCTCGATAAGAATTGAAACGAAAAGTTCAAATTATACCATTTTCAATTCTAATAAATTCTTAATAAGAAATTAGATCTCGATTGATTTTAAATAGTACTGAAATTGTAAAAATCGATTACTTTTTATTACAAACTAGAATTACAGTGATCTTTTAACAGAAATTTAAATTGTAATTAATTCTAAGTAGAAACGAATTCCAAGCAGATTTTCTTTGTAATATTTCATTCCAACGAATTTTCATTATAAATTAGAGTTATAGCAGACTGTTTAAAAAAAGGTTCAAACTTGATTAAAAATAAGAAAAATCGCTAGATTCCGGGGCTCGTTCGACAATAAATTCGCCGGACGAAGGAGTCCGATGCCTCGTACATTGCAATCACAAAGCCGGAGAAATGATGGAACAATAGGACATAGAGTTTCAGCGGCGCGACATTACGGAAACGGTTAATCCGACTCTCGATTTACGGAACGGGGGATCGTGCGGAATCGTTGGAACGATTTCAGTACGGGGCAGGAACTATCGCGGGTTCCGGCCTCGTTAATTCCATGTTTATAGCGTCGTGCCGGGGAATTAGATTAGGCGGCGCTCGCGATCCTCATAACCGCGGGTCAACAAGAACCGTATAATAATTTTCAATCAGGTGAGGTCGGGACGAAGCGGACCGGTTCGCTTGTTGGCTTATTGATAATACAGATAACTTCTCCCGATCGCCCCGAACAAGTTACAATTGTTTTTATGCCCGCCTAACGAGCCATAATATGTTTTGTTCCCCCGCCCGTCTAATGAGTCGAAGTCGGATAGCGTACGATTATCGTTCACCGATTAAGACGGACACTGACGATGGTCATTTGGAGAGGCGCTGATGAGAGTGCGGTGGCTAACGAGATAGAACTCCTTTTAACAACAGGACATCTTTTACGGCTATCATACTCAGTGTAAACTTCTGAGTAGATATAAAATATATAAAATACTGTCGCACGAAGACAAAATAATTTTGCGTTCAAAAATTAAAAATTATTTCCTTAGGAATTATTTCTTTGGAATTGATTCATTCGAATGTATCGCTATTTTATCCACATTCCATGCACTCGTGATAATAATTCTATCGATTTTGAAACCTCATTTCAAGCGATAGAAAAACGTTTTAGAAATTATTTCAGCCTCTGTTCCATTGTCTCGGACAAAATTTTAGTTTTAAAAAGATTTGAAAAGTTATCGGCATTAAACGAGAGTTCTAATTGTCGATGGAATAGTAATGATTCCAACGGATCCGAGATCGCGGTTTCCCAGCGAGGATCGATGGATCCCTAGCCAGCCAGGATCTTTATAAATAGAGGCGTTTAAAAGTAACCATGGGGACCGGTTTCCAAGGGGTCCAATAAAGTAACATCAGAATCGCGGGCGTCCCTTTTTTTTCGCCATCACGGCGAATTGTC
This sequence comes from Augochlora pura, assembly GCF_028453695.1. Classification (NCBI taxonomy): domain Eukaryota; kingdom Metazoa; phylum Arthropoda; class Insecta; order Hymenoptera; family Halictidae; genus Augochlora; species Augochlora pura. Next base: position 28,983,806 of record NC_135774.1, on the reverse strand, counting down.
ATAAATCGGTTGGCGAACGAGGCAGCCCACGGTCGACAGGATATTTTATGGTGTACTATCGGGTGCACGTTGTGTCCCCGTAAAGAATAATAGACCGTGCCACGGCCGGCCTTAGAGAAACACATGGCCGGGGCTGCTACGCCGCGTCTCGAAACCAGACCTGGATTTTGTGCAGCAGAACACGTCCGGTGCATCCTCGAGACGCACTCCCGATCCCCATAGATCACGTGAATACTGTCACACCCCGTGTTCCGGGCCTAGGACACTCCCCTCCTCGAGTCTAAGAACCTCTCGTCTCCGTTTTCAATACCTGTCAGTTTGCGCGTTACTTCTAACCATCGGAAAATTAATTTCATCTACCCAATTTCCAAAAAATATATTCTGAATTATTGTTCAGCTTAAAAAATACTAGACAACAGGACTATTAAGAACGACGCTGAATAAATATTGAATAAACAATCGCATGTAAACGATTTAAAGTAAATATTGATTTCAAGGTGACACATTTCGTGCTTGAGTTGGCAAAGTACACGAAAAATAATATTTGACTAAATAAGGGACCGAGTGTCGCGATCGGGGGCGGGTCGAGAAAATTATTTGTCCGCCGACCTTGTTCCAATGCGTTTCCGCCCTTTCCCTAAAACAAACGATCCCGTCGTCGATGCGCCAAACAGAGAATAAACAAATCTTTCCGTGTTTCAGAATGTCACAAATGCCGACTCACTAGCTATATCCGCTACCTGTCGTCGACGAAATCAGGATGGCGATCGTAAAGCATCTCATCGTCGGGATACTCCTGATCCTGCAGATCGAACGATCTACACAGGGACAGCTGGTTCGATTAGGTGAGTAATCGTCTCTCATTTTATTTATAAAATTAATTATATAAATAAAAGAATTAGATCCACTTTAATCGTCACTAAATCGTTATCAATAGACAAAAACGATTAGGCGAGTCAGTAACACTTTCGCTACTTTTTTTCTGGCGATTCATAAAGTTTTGCACAAAAATCCTACCAATGACAGTACTTGAAAGTTTGCTCTTTCGTTGACGGTTCTTAGCCGGAGCTGCAAAGGCGGCGTGTCCCTCCTATAATTAAAAACGAGGGAACCGAGAAACGGAGAGCAGAAGGGGTGAACGGCGAAGCGAAAAATTTGAAGCGCGAGATAAAAGAAAATAGAATCCGGAGGAAGACGCGGAGGAAGCAGACAGGAAGAAAGTCGAAGGGGGGGGGAGGAAATGTCGCGACGAGACACGTGGGTACGGGGCCTAGAATCGTAAAAGAAAGCGGTGATATTTTTGTAGGCGATCCGCGAGGGTGGGGGAGGGATGATCTCCGCGAAAGAGAAAGTTACGAGCGCGGTATGGATGGAACGTGGAAAAAAAGATGTGACCGCGAGGGTGGCAGGGAAGTGTCGCGAAAGAGGTAAAATTAACGCGGTGCGCGCGCTTCGATCGTAAGGATGCCTATCGTACGGTTTCTTCTTCCTGCTGTATAATATACGAAAATACGAGACGCATTGGATATGCTGATCATTTCTCGAAGCGGTTCGAACATCAACCCCGCCGAAGAATTTACAACTTCCTTCTGGAGATGAAAGGGAACGGTGGCGAAGGACAAAACTCGGCGCATCAGGGCAACAGTCGTTTATTCGCAAAGTTGCGCTTTGAAGATGTTTCGCAAATTAAGTTCGAACGTTCCGAAAAATTCTTGAGGATTTTTAATTCCGTGATATTTTCGCCGACATTAAAAATGTCTCCTTATATTTATTTTCTCGATCATCTTCTCGAGACATTTTTATAATATTTTCACCACCGTGCTAATTACCATGATTTAAAATATTTAAAATATATTTAAAATATTATTGTGTTCCTTAAAAAATATCATAAAATTCATACATTGCTATTAGATATTTATTCAAATCAGAGTTGCAATTAGAAACGACTGGAGTTTCAACTTTACTGACTGACTTGTTCGCTAACGTAAAGGTTGACGTACGCTTATAAAATATTTCCATTAAATAATTCGAGTTTGAAGATCTGTTTACACCTGCTGGAGATTTTTCCCGAATATCTCGCTGACTGAGATCGAATGTTCCCGTAGAACATCCCCGAAGGGGCAATGTACTCATCACGGCGATGATTTCTTTCGAGTCGAAAAAAAGAGTGAAACGGAACGTCGAAAATCGTCCGGACCGTCTCTCTCGTCGAAATCGTTTTCCCCGCTCGTTTCTCTGTCATCGGGGTCCCCGTTGGAACCAAGTTGGAACGCGTGTGAAAGACCCGCGTTTCGCGCGTGTTCCCCGACACTACGCGACGGAATTTCGAGGTACCAACGCCCGTGATCGAAGCACCATAAAACCGCCCCTCTCCGCGCCACCTGGCCACGAATCTTGGCCTTTTTCCAGTCACGTAATTCCTCGCTACGGCCGGCGCCGTTACAATTTAATCAGACGTTCCTGCAACCGGCCCCCACTGTCGCCATTTTGGTGTTCGCGGTGAAACACTGCGACGCATAACCGAACGGAGAAAATTAGGGACACCTTTTTCGCTGCAAAGAAGAAGAGATAATTAATGAAATTCGTTGCGCCTCTCCTGAAATTGTTGCCGCGAAAGAATTATCAAATTCCACAAATCGAAAAGCAATCTTCCCGGAAGATCGTTCAATTATCGCGGAATGGCGCGCAATTTTTACAGAAATGACAGAGGCGGACTAAGCGATCGGTCAACGAGGATTTTGAGAACCTGTCCGGGGGGAAGACGAGTTTGATTCGAATGATTTTCGAAGTCTCGATTCGGCCGACAAGCCGACGCGTCACCGGCGATTCTCGCGTAGGGATTTATTCGAGATCGATCGATTCGAGAATAGAATTAGAGGACGGGTTCTCGGGAGGTGCAAAAATGTCCGACACGCCCCTAATCGGTAGACACGGGACTCGCCGGCGGAATCGTGTATTTTTAAAGTCGTGTACAAAGGATAGACGCCAGACAAAAATAAAGGAGTCCTTTCGGAGGCGCCCCGATGGGAATTCCGCGTACAAATGGGAAAATTTTCTTCGTTAACTAAAAGATTCCTCGCGATAAAAATAATTCGTGGATTTTGTAAATTTGTAACAGCCAACGAATGCGTTGCGCCCCGAAAAGGAAATAAATTCCGTGACATTTCTCGAACGGCACCTGGACCGTTTCCATCATTTTCTTTATCAAAGCGACCGCGTTTCTCTATGGGAGAATTGAGAAACGTTCGAAATCCACGTGACGTTGAATCCGAATCACGGATTGATCGATCGTATCGACGATCGCAGAACCGTCGAACGGCCGTGAACCCTCGCCTGTCCGCCGCCCATTACCATTTTCCATTAAGGTGCCCGGCGGACAATGGAAACGCCGGGTTTTCCGGGAAGAAAACGGCCGAAGTCGAATTTCAGTGGGCGTCCCGGCGAACATCTGGTGCACAGATTCTGGTTGTTCGCCTCTCGCAGCATTAAAACTGCTTTCTCTAAACGGTATTTAGCTGGAAGCCGAACGAACGGCACGGTTCGGGTGTTTCCGGCAATTGCACACGTGCGTGGCCGTTAATGTAGGTAAAGTGTACAAGCCTGACCATTGTGCGGGGCTACCTGGGAGACCCGCCGCCATTTTTACAATCCTTAAAAGGCAATAAATCACCGAGCAGTACACGCGCACCTTTCGCCTATTGTCCATACTTTCTATAGGACCTGCAGAACGCTCAAAGGACCATTATTGGGGGGGTCGGGAACAAGTATGTAGCACCAGTCGTTTCATTGTTTCCGGAGAAAACCCGAAAACTTCGCTCCCAAGCCAGCCATAACTCTGATTCTACGGGGGACCGAACGTTTTTGCATTACGCTATAAAAACAGCCTCAACCCGGTCCACGGAAATAAATCTGTCTCATAAATACATCGTCGACTAGTATAGCGTACGCTGTTAATTAAAAAAGAAAACCTAACGTTTCAATAATATAGTCCTAATTACAGAAAAATTAGTAATCTGATAGACCAATAATCTGCAGATTTCTATGCAATTTTCATATTGTCACAGCTGATTTTTCAAGAATCAAATTCAGAGCTGTAAGACTGACCTAAAAATGTAAGTCCGAGCCTCCATCAAAAATTGTTGAACTAATTATCAAAAATATGTTTCCGTTGTTAAAATTTTGATGTGATACATTGTCTTGTACCGATATACAGTAGTTGATTCGCCGCAGCGAAAACGCTGTTGCGACGAGACGGTCGAAATTTACTTTCCGGCAAACGCGGTTCATTGATAACCGTCCGAAATGCTAGGGCTGCGACGTTATATAAATATAAGTGCCTACGTGTTTGTACTTGTGCGCGGGCATATATATTCTATATACATATAAATCCACATAGGTGTGCACGTGTGTATATTATTATGATTGAGCTCAATTGTCCAATTGCCCGGTCATTGAATGCCATATGTACAGCCGGGCTCGCCCGTTATTAGCGAACCGTCGATGATATTCTCAACCGGGTCGGCCGCGTTTCCACGGGGCCACGGGGCCGGGCCGGGTCGGGCCGTGTCCCCGTGATCGCACGGCGAAATGAGAACCCCTGCCAATCTTTTGTCTATTAAATGTATTCAACAGGGTAATAGCGGCTGATATTACCAATTGGACAATGAAAGAGATGGCAGCGGACCGCGATTTCCACCCCCTCACCCATCCCCCGTCGCCCTGACCTCCTCGTCGGGGGGATCACCGACACATTCAAGATTTCGTCAGGAGGCGACGATCTTGCCGTTGTCTCCGTTCCCCTCTCTCTTTCTCTGTACTCAAACGTTCCGCCTCGGCCAGACACGAGCGTCGAAGTTCAAGAACGCTTGTTGAAAACACCGGCCTTGAATTCCAAATTCTCCACCCAATTTTCGACATTATTTTTCGAGCAAAATCATTTCTCGACGGAAATTAACACGTGGAATGAACGCCGTATAACGAGGCAACCTCGTGAACGCGTTAAATCCAAATTAATTGTAACTATTAAATTGTAATTATTTCTTCAATAAAATAGATCTTATTATTCGCTGAAAGACCGTCCTAAAATGAAAATACCACCGATCCGGAACGCCCTCTTAATAGTCGCATTTCGGTTGATTTTGAGCCGCGGCCAAAAAAGATCGCCAACGCCTGTTTTAGAGCCACGGCATACATAATGCATCGTGTCCAACTCCCGAGTGACTCGACCATCATATTCACCGATAAGACATCGTCTTCCCTTCGGTCGAAGCTTCTCGTTAACAAGCCCAGGTACAATTAATCTCCAGTCCGCATCTCTGCGAACACCGCGGTTTTCAAGCGCCCGAAGAACCGCGATATATCCGGGACTTCGATTTTTCCCTCGACTTTTCCCACGACGTTTTCCCAGGGTAAAGCCTCGAGAGCCCAGAAGTACGCCGACCGTAATCTGGCACTGGTCCCGCGATATCTGGCTTCCAGCAATACGCGAAAGGGGGCCGTGGCACGCACACACTTGACCCGGCCGACGCTTAATTACGATTGTCTGGCATCGGATGGCGTGGCCGGGGCGAACCGGAGCGAGCCTCCATACGCTCATTAAGATAGCAGTCGGTCTTAAGCGGTGTCCCTTAATCTGCCCAAAGGGATCATCCTTTTTAAGGTATAATTATGCAGCCCCGGGGTGGACGGGGGCCCGCGTCGTGGCTCGGCTCCGACTCGTTTTGTACCTGGCAAGGGAGTGAGCAGAGAAGAGACTCGAATCCACCGAGCGTCAAACCGCTGAACGTTTCTATCTGTCAGCGGTCCTCTCCCTTCGCCGGCCTTTTTTCTATCCCCGGTGCATTTGTTTTTATATCAAACAACCGAGCGACCCGGAGCCGCAACGGAATCTTAATTAGAACGTCCGAGGCGTCTCCGGGACGAGACAACCCGATGTCTCTATCCGGAGACGTTGGCCCGAACTGCTGCGCTTATGCATCCTCTCGTCTGCCTCTGGCCACACAGTCGTCTAGCCCTGGCTTTTTATCTGCGGTCTCTAAGCGCCGGTTTCCATCGTCCATCGACGTCTCTGGGATGACATAGAGTAGGCCTCTGTTTCTGAAACTACGATCTAGCTAGAGTGAGCTAGTCGTTAGGAAGATTTTAGTCGAGGTTGTTAAACGCTAATATAGACTGAATTGTAAGTTCCCTGAGGCGGTTTATTGCTGGACAAGATGGTGTAGAACGGCCCGGACCGGGTGTCTTCGAAGTTTCGAACCGGGGAACATCGTGGCCTCTGTTTATGACTTCTATGACCTAGCAGAGAACATCTTAGTTGAGGTTCTTAAATATAGACTTAGCCAAAAAGGTAGTCCGACCGACGATCAATTAGAACTCGTGAGTTATTTCAGTTAATTTATAATAATTAAATATAATAAATGAGCCTTCAAAGTTTCTAGCTAGAATCTACCAGAGTCTCGGTCTCTGCTTGCTACAGGTTAAGCTAACCTTTAGGAACAGTTTATGCGATGCCTCTAAACGCCAATCTAAATTGTACTGTACGTCGCCCTAGGTTTCTGTCAGTGGTTAAAACGCAACAATGTGGTCTATGCATGGAGTCTTAGAAGTTCTTAGCCAGCGGATACCAAAGTCTAGCACCTAAGTTACTAGAATCCAGGATAGTCTTCAGGAACATTTTCTCTGCGCTTCGAAACACTAATTCAGATTGAACTGCACGTCCCCCGAGGTCGCCATCGCTGTCTAAGACGGTACAACGCGGCCTGAGTTAAGTATCTTCGAGGTTTCCAGCCAGAGGATACAAAGTTCTTCGTCTGCAGTAAGCCAGCCATTAGGGACATTTTATCTGAGGCTTCTAAACACCAATTTAGGTTTAACCGCGTGTCCCTTGAGGTCTCAATCACCGGTCGACGGTGCTCGAGGCGATCTTCGATGCTGCCAGCCGGCGGCCGGGCGCAGCCATCCTCGCCGCATGTTACAAACTAGCCGTTCTCCAAGAACTTGTTATTTAAGGTGTATACATGCTGGTTTAAAATGAACTACGTGTTTCCTAAGGTCTCCATCGTTGGCCAAGGCAGCGAGTACGCGTTCTCAAAAGCCCCCGGTCGCTGAAATATTAATCCGAGTTGAGCCGAGCATCCTGCGAGATCTCTATAACTCGTTATTAGAGTCCAGCGCGGCTTACATCGAGTTTTCTATCTTTAGCTACCGAAGCTCGGACAGAGTTACGCATTCACAAAGATCTCTAATACCGACTGCTTGCGATTCCCATCTAATTGGAGCCTAGACCAGATTAGAGTCCGTATATCCTCCAACGATTTCACTCTCAGCCGCTTGGTATCTAAATCAGTCGTTGCTTCTAGCTTGAAATCGATCCTGCCGATTTACCGCATCGACGAGAGAAATTGGTACGCTGTGTGGCTGTGGGGCACGTTTTCCATTTAACCCGTGTTTCTGCGATTTCGATCGATCGTATCTCCTCTTCTTTAATTGTCCAATTCTGTTTACGAGTCGCGAGACAATTAGCGAGAATTTACTGTGTCGAGAAATCAGGCTTAACCGGAGAAGCAGGATCGAGAAGAAATTAGTTTTCACACCGGAAGACAGCCTTGCGCCCGATACGGTTCTCATGGTCTTATCGCTTATCGAGCGTTCCCGTTGTTTACGAGAAACACCACGCGATGATTCACCACGCATCGTCGACCAAATTCTCGAATTATTCAACAAAGAACGGACGCTCCGCGCGATCCTCGTTAATCGTGCGTAATATATCATCCGTCGCGCGCAAGCAGACGACTGTTTCGTTAGGAAGATTAGCCGTCGAAACGACAAAACAACGCGGCGGACCGTGCTCGATATTGTCTTCGTGACAGAGTAATCTCGTGACTAATTGGACATTCGATGCACTTGACGCGGCATTTATCTGAACGATGACAATACGTTTGATTGCCGTGACGAATCGTTGATCCAAATAATAAACTAGATCCTGATATTCGATAATCCGCCGAAGCGAGCAAAGTCGATTTTACGTTTGAACGATTTGATTTAGGGTTAATGTGAAATTAATTCGCCGCGCACGATTAAAGCGACGAAACAATATGTTCTGCAATTGTTCGACGAGGAAGAACGAAATGAATAGATCAAGCAAATTTTATGCGTTTTCTAATCTTCGTTGTCGGCTGAGGAAATACGACTCCGCCGTTGTAAATTACTTTTGCAAGAAGTAGACACATTTTTGATCCCACGTTGAGAAAACAAAGCGTATTTCAGGGTTATCGTGTTTCAATTATAGAATTAACGCGAAGCTATTTAAGCCTGATTACACCGTAGAGGAGTTACATCGAGCTAGCTGGGAAATCAACTCCTCGTTTTGCAACGCGAAAAACGCGTTTCTGATTCCAATGTCCAGTTTCCGGGTTTACACAATAACCTCGGTAATCCACCGGGTATTGTTATACACTGATCCCGGCTCGTAATCCTCTCGAATTCGAAGCTGATACATCGTCGGGCTGGGTCTCGGAAGGCAAGAAAATGATTTCATCAGAGCGACGAGTTGCTCGTCGGAGGCCCTTGTTCCGGGACGGAAAAAACAGTGAAAGGGTTCGGGGTATCGAGTTCCCGCTTTGTAGAGATTAATACCAGTCGGTAGATCGGCGAAAAGCGGACTCTCCTCTGGACCAGATCGTCGTCGGATTAAGAATCCAAGATACGATCTAACCGCGTGGGATATCGGAGTAATACGAAACCGACGCGCGCATCGTCGAATTCTGTTACCCCTTCGAGCACGCACCCCATTCGTGTCTGGAACTCGGTTGAGATATAGCACGTGCCCCGACGAATTAATCTCTGGCTCGGGAGTGATAGCAGAGTGATACTAGAAATTAACCGCGTGCCAGCAGAGAAGGGAAATCATTTTCAGGAGATCTTTAATTTTAGTCGGAGGTTCTCGGATTATTTTTCCTGGAGTCGGAAATTTAGTAGAGAATTTCATAAGAATTAACTACATACAATTGACTTGAATTTATAATTTAACCCTCGACTACGGCTATCCGAATTTATCGCAACTATTTACTAAAATATATTGCTAAAGATGATTGAAACGATTCTGAATAAAAACGATGAACTGAAATTGAAGCTTGAAACCTCCGCTTTCCGATACTGCTTCCGAATTTTAAGTTGAACCAATCCCCGCCACCGGATCCCTTTAAACGCGACGAGATCATAGCATGCGGACAATTTCGTCGGGGTCAAAGAGATCCTAATTTTTCAAGCGAGGAATTTTGCGCGGCGAATATTATTCGCGGCGGATCGTTAAAAATAACTGTTTACGCTAAAAAGGGGGGCACGGCATCGCGAGGTTTTCGCGTTGCTGGTCGAGGAAGCAATTCGTTGCTCGCGGCTGTTGATGTTTGCGCGAGATGAAAGAGTTGCGTGCAGAAGTCCCGAATATTTTTGGAGGGTTGTTTACGCGGTTGGATACTCCGACGGACCGCGGACGATGTCCCTGAACGCTATTTCCACGTAGCCATTCTCTGAACCCGTCTTTCCTCCGCGAAAACTTATCTCTTTTCGCGAATAGTTCGCGCGACCGAAAACTCGAGGTGCCAGGGCACGAATCGTTCCGTGCTGAACTAATATTGGAATCGATTATTTCCACCGCATTGAACGAGTCGATTAAACTCATCGAACTTTCTAAGTTTTCAACGATTTTGTGTAAATCTTTTTAATTTAAATGGGACCTAAATTTATTTTGAGACTATTTATACAAAAAGTGTGGACGCGTAGAGATGAATTAAACTACCCCTAATTTTACCATGTCCAAATTTCAACAATATCCCTTGTCTGCTATACGTAATCCACTTCCCCGAACATCTAATTGCTCTCGAAATCCAATTACTTTTAAACCAACGATTTTTATCACTTAAAAAACTGAACACGAGCGACACGATGACCGAAACTGCCCATAATTTGTCACGAACCGTCTCGTGCGCGAGTACCATTAAAATCCGTTGCCTCGTGTCCTGAATCGGGACGAACGAAGTGACCAGTCCGCGTAATTGGCCCCCGGTTCAGCGTATATTTAAAACGACGATTCTCATCGGTAAAACGAATTGCACGGAGGTGCCATAATTTCTGTGGAACATCTTGTTTGGACGGTGATTCGCGGTCCGCGACCACCGGACTCGGTTCACGGTGCGTTTGAAGAGATTAACGCCGGAGCTCCCGGCCGGACGGAGCACCGCGACCAGATTAAACCGACCGTCCATTCGTCACGGCGGCGTCGACGAAAATGGACTCGTCGTTCGACGCGTGGCTGGACGATGCCCGGCCATCGGTTCTCATTACTTCGAGGAAATGTCATCGCATGCGGAACGCAACCCTTCCCCGCTGATTAATGAGAGATTTAATGGCGTTAACTTACCGAATTGGACGCGCAGACCCCCTGGACCCTCCTCGACGATCCAGATTGCAGACTGTTCCCTTGGATCCGGAGAACTTCGTCGCCACCGTCGCCTGCAAGTCCAATTAAAAACGATTAATTATGCGCTCGACTCGACCACTTTAATTGATCATTATTTCCATTAAAATTTATTCTTCCTTGAATCATCTTAATGAATTAAAAATGATACGGTAACGTTTTAAAAAATATTTCCGACTTTTTAATTATACCAAAGATTATAATTAATTAGTTATCGGATGTTACGATTACATCGAATTCGACAGCGAGAATTTCGATGAATTGAAGAACCGTGAAAGTCGACGACAGCAGTTGTGAATGAGAGAACCGAAAATGAATGAAACGCAGCGCGACCAGTTGGTGCAGCCGGCTAATTAAAAAGTTTACACGACAGATATCGGGCGAACAGCCGGTGTAAACACGATGTAAACTCGTTCGCGAACATTTCGAATAGAAAAGTCCCCCGAGCGTCGGGGCGCGTTGCTCTCGAGTTGATTAATTCGCGGGTTTGTTTTCGCTTCATTAAAATAGTTGCCAAGGTGCGCTGGTCAGACTCCGTGTCTAACGAAATGCTATGCCGTCTCTAAACATAGCGCGGAGTGCCTGGAAATCGCGGCGGATCGCGTAAACTCCACCGAATTTGATTGTTTCTTTTACACTTCGGGCCCGAGGTCTGCGTAGCATTCGCTTTTCTGTAATATCGTGGCGAGCGCTTCGTTTTTGGCAGCATAACTCCCGCTATAAAAATAATATCACGGACGCTACGACGGTTTGCGCGAAACAGAGATCCTTCGATGCGAATGACGTGGTCGGTGTACGAAATTCGCTCGGATTTTAGACGCGATACTTTATGTTCGATTTGGTCCGATTAACGAACAATTACGTGTTATTTATTTTGGTCGGACATACGGTAAACACGTGTGCCATTATTGTTAGGCCACCGGTCCCGGAGTCGAAACCATTTTGGCACACTTTTCGAGCGATCAATCTTCCTTGGTTCTAACACCTGCATCAATCCTTCATTTCTCCTTCCAAATTACCAACGCGTGGATCCTTCTATTTTTTTATTCCGCTGTTACGAATCGTATAAATAACCACGCTAGTTTTATACAAAGCCGAACTTTTAGTCCGCCCGAAGCGATCCAGGCGTCTCTCGATCGATTTTCGACGGTGCAGCACCCGATTCTAAATCGGACCGGCTCTCGGCCGCGGAAAATATTTTGAGAACCGGTCACGACCGCCGCTCGCGACCGCCTCGCGGAAGCCTCGCGCTCGCCTCTCGCGCGAAAACTTTGAAATTAATTTACGAGCGGCGCGTGCTATTCCCGACAAGCCACGGCACGAGAACACACCGCGCCGGGCCTTTTTCCGACGATCGCCGGAGATTTATTGGACGGGATTAATGCCCCGAGCCACGGGGACCGTGTATCCGTTACCCAGCGACACAATATTATCGACAGCTTTCTCACCGACGAGAGTCTCCGGGCTATATGTACGTCCGCGGTGAATAGAATTCGATACGGGGCCAGGAGAGTGCTTCTGAATACGGTGAAAACCGGCGTTCATAAATTACGCGTAGAGAACGGCTATCTAAAGCAGCGGGCAGCTCCCGTGGAGGATTAATTGGACTGGTCGACGACGACTGTGTCTACTTTTCTAGTCCTCCGTTTCGCGTAAATCATTATCGCGCGCCTCGCTGTATCCGCCGGCTGCCAGGCAGAACGGGGCCCCGGTTCTGAGCACTCCAGAGACATTTCAAACACCTGGCGAAAAATGAACTGTTCGGTTCAGTTTTATTTTTGAAATGTCCCCAAAGCAGGTGACTTACTTATACTAATAATTATTCTAGACATTTTCTATCGCGCTTGTCGACTCCGGATTTCATTGCTTTGGCGCACATTCGTACGTCTCGGTTCTAAATCATAATTAATGAGTAATCTTATAACTGAGATCAAACGGGAGTTTGAAAATTAAATGCTATAAAACGCTGACCGAAAACTTGCGTCACTTGGCAGTCGAGACCAGCGTCTCTATTGGAACGGTCCAACGCAGCCTAATTCGAATTCGAATTCTCGTCCCGCGTAAACAGGTAGCTCTTTGATCCCGGTCGACAAAGAGAAAACAGGAGGAGAGTCGACGCGCCGCGGAGAATAGCGACGGTGAAAAGGTGCGCGTTTGTCCGAAGACACGAGTAAATAAACGACCGGCGCAGAGCTCGGTCGCGTTGTCAAACGAGGGAGACTCGCAGCTCATGCTACCATTAGCTAATGGCCGACGCTCCCCCGAACGGATCGAGCCCAGCATTCTCGTTGCCTGTCTCGGCTATTTGCTTTTTGGAACGGAATATGTGCTCTCATCCTGCCACCGTTCGTCTCGTTGCCCACGGAAATAGAGGAACAGAAATGACTTCCAAGAGGTCGAGCGTTTTAAAATTTTCTAGAATATTCTCCGCCGTAAAAACGAAGCTGTCCGCGTGAAAGGTAATGCAGAATATCTTCTGTATGCGTTAAAAGACGCGTAAACGGGATACACTCGTTGTTCAGCGTGTAAATCTTTTTTCTCTATTTTTCGGAAGAGCAAAGTTAGCATTTAGTTCAATTCATGTGAAAGTCAAATGATATTCTCAAAATTTGTGGATCCCAATAGTATCGCTAATTTTTGATAGTTGGGTAGAAAGAACTAAACAGAATCGGAGATTGTAAAATATACGTCTATGCTACGAAACGATTCACGAAAATGTTATTTCAATAAACATGTAAAGTCGATCTACGACATTAAATTTTTTCTAACGACTTCGACTAGGAACGTTAACAGCGTTAGTCTATGAAGACGATCGCCTACCGGAAGACGCCAATCGCATCCGTTGTCCGATTTCGAATCGGAATCAGCCGACGATGGGACTCGTTCGATGAGTCTGGCGTGCGTACGAAGCTCGCACGTGACGCAGCCGCGTGTCCGAAAAAAGAAGCGTGAACGGAACTCGCGGCGAAAGACAATAAACTCGATCGGCGGAAGTCGGGAGCAGCACTCCGGGACAATCGGTCATTTGTGCGGGCTGCTAAGGATGTTTAAAGACCGGATTAAGAGACCCGTCCGTGGAAGATCTGGGGAGACCGGCGTGGAAATTAAAGCAGCCGGAGGACTCTCGGGGAACACGGAGACACCAGGAAATCGTGGGCGAGATGGAATTCAGTCGACTGTGTCCGATTAGATGATAAACACGCGTCTCTGTCTGTTAATTACACGAAACGGAGAGTTCTAGAAGATATGGAAATGATGCTCTCGCCGACGCGCCGTTTTAATCCGCCTTGCGAGAGCGGAGGAACGAAGCCTATTTCACAGTTTATAAACCTCGCCCTATAACATGATATTTGATTGTTTGATTCGTTGGTACAGCGTTTTCAATGATATCGAGCTATAGATAGTCCGCAATTGCGCAGATCGGCGAATTTGTGACGTTTAACATTGATAAATATGATATTTCTACATTGTCTTTACCAATTTCGAACTATTAACACCAAACGTACCGAGACAAAAAATGCCTAAAGTTTCTATTTTGCATAAAGGGCCGCAGTTTAGTTGTAAATCGACGAACGGAAATCTAATTCGCAAGTCAGTAATAAACGCACGAATTCCGTTTCTATAATTGTGCTACTCGACTCCTGTCGATTATACCGTTTTCTACGAAGAAAAAACGTCGGACCTGGCCCGCAAGGCTTACCGAACTGCAACCGGTGCGCAAACCATGAGCAGACCGGAGAGAACACCCTCGACAGACTTCTAAATTTAGTCTGACGCGTTCTGACGACGAGGAAGACGCGAATCGACGTCGACAGAAGGGGCCCCGAGGGGGCCGAGACGATTCCAGATGGGACGTCGGAAGGGACAGTGTCGCGATTCGCTTCTGGCCGAAGGCCAAACGGCGATACCTCGATGCTGAATTCATGAATGGACCGGGAAAATGAGTTTCCATGGTCAGGCGAGCTCGATTTTCGTTGAGACCGGGGCCACGCTTTCGGTGTCGAGCTCTCTTCGTCTCGCGACGATCTTCTTCGCCTTGGTCCTCAGGGTCAAGTTGGGTTCTTCGGCGAACCTTTCATTCACCAATCTCTGTCAAAAGAATCGTTTACGTATCAGTCGGCAGATTACTACATAAATGAATAAATAAATATAAATATATATATTTTGTGTTTTATAGTTTATATCAGAGTTAGAGAACATTTTATTCGAATGATATTAATTTGAAAAAAATAATTTAAATTAACATTTGTCCGAATAAGATTTTATTCCAGTAAGAATGTAACGACTAGTTAATTATGCCGTAATAATTACTGGACTAGAAGTTCCGATAGCTTTCGATTACAAATGTATGAACCGAGTTTCTCAATTAAATCCAACAATTTTCCAATTCGGCGTTGAAAAACAACGCAGACATTTTCTTTGAAAGGATTTCAGGGTGTATCGCAACAACGATTCGCGGAAGAATCGAATTAGAAGAGGCGGACGTCTGCCAAGCGGTGGCCAGTTCAGTTTATCTTCGTAACGTTAGATACAGTCGTTAGTTCCTGGGCAGGCCTTTTCTTTTTATCGTTCAACATAATTGAACGTCTACACGTTTTCCCGATATTGCAAGATTATTTGTTGAAATTTTCGTTACAGACACAAACGAAAAAGTTGAAAGAACATCGCTGCAACCAGTGGCGGTTTATGAAAACAGTTTGTTGAAAAAAATGTACATCGCTTGGCCCAATTATAAAAATATTGCTCCCGTTTCGAAAGATGTAATTTAAAGTGAACCTTGGATCTCGTTTATGCTCTCAATCAATTTTTATGCATCTGCCAGCAATGCTCAACCGTATCTTTAGCCTATGTTCTCGATCGGAATATTTTCTCCCGGCTATCGTACAATCTCACGGGAATAATGGTGATTCTAATTTCAGATCTCGAGCATCCTGATATGGTGGTGGTGCCGCTCGGCGAGAAGCTGATCCTGCGATGTTCGATGAACGGGGAAACTACCTGGTACAAGGATAACAAAATATTCCGGGCACCGTCGCCGAGGGTACGGCTGATGAAGCAGTCCTTGAGATTCAAGTATATCGAGCCCGAAGACGCGAGCTCGTACGCTTGCCTGGTCGAATCGAACGCGACGGCCGAATGGCGGAACGTGACGATACGAATCGAGCAGTTGCAGAACGACGGCTACCAGCGCGATGTCGACAAACTGGACACCGTCATGGGAGCCCATCGAGCCGAGGAGGAAACGAACGAGCTGGAAAACGAAGCGAGAAGTGAGCCCCTTTCTTAGAACTATTAAAAATCTGATAATGAAATGTAAATTAACTGATCGGAGCTTCGAAGCAAAGAGTTTCATAACTTATGACTTATTCACAATCTCAACCATGGTTCATTAGCTTCCATCGGTTATTTCTTTCTCAAGAATCTTCGAGGTCGTCACCGTCTAAATACAACTCATCAGTAATTGATTGAGTGATCCAATCACCCGGGCTCTATCAACGTCTAATTGAACTTGTACATAATCTCGATTAAAGGGTTTGCTCGCAATTTTCTCATACAGAATCCTCGATCAGTAATCTATGGATTCTATGTATCCAGTTCTCGCGGTTGTCTCTTCAAGTTTTTTTATAATCCATATTCAGTATCTAGTCGAACGTTTTCGTCGGTACTGACATCCGCTATCGATTTCCTGTCAGATCTTCCAGAGACCAGGTCGTTGCACTTGGAGAGCGACAACGTGGACAGCGACCTTGAGAACGAAACCGCAGGCGAACACAATAACACCGTCCCGGAACGTGCACCGACGTTCAACAAGAACGTGGAGATGCCTACCGTGGTCGTGAAACCAGCCGGCAACATGGTTCGCCTGAGATGTCCCAGTTTCGGCAACCCAAGACCCAACATCACCTGGTACAAGAACAACGAGATACCGAAACGAACATTGGGCACCGTTGTCATCACCAAGTGGACCTTTAGGCTAGAGGATCTGGTCCCCGAGGACAGCGGCAATTACACCTGCGTGGTTTGCAACATCCTGGGCTGCATCAATCGGACTTCGAAGGTCGACATTATCGGTGAGCAGAGTCATCTTTCGTTGCACCACGATGTTATGGTGCTGTCCATGAAAATGAATGTCCACGAAGCTGTTTACGTAGATATCCTAGTAAAAAGAATATAGACGGCAATTACAGAAAAGCTGTAGACTTTAGGTGGTTAACTAGAGTTTAGAAGTTTGGACAGCACTGCGACATATCGATGCCACAATTTAGAGGATACGATGTCTAGGAGGTAGTTAGGTTGCAACGTATAAAGCATTGTTACGCTTGCGACGATATCGATGTAAGTTTCTCTGGTTTATCGCTTAATCTGCAAGCCAGACGAAGGGTATAATCGTATAAGATTCGCGAATTCAGCAGCCAAGATTCAGCAACCAAAGAAACATCATCACCGGCATACGTTGCAACCTAAGCTAGCCGTGATCGGGTCCGCTAACCGTTGACCGCATCTGTAGAGCGTTTTCCGCACAAGCCGTACATCAACGAGGATTTCCCAAAGAACGTGACGGCGGTGGTGAACAGCACGGTGACCTTCAAATGTCCGATCGTGTCTGATCTCGAGCCCTTCATACAATGGCTGAGAGTGGCCGAATACCCGGGCGACCAAGAGAATTCGCCGGACGGAATTCTGCTGGAGGTACAGGCGGCTTGTAAACCGTTCATTGGTGGAGGTTCTTGCCTGTATCCTCGTTAAGGTCGCCGCTTACTTTGCGACCGACTCCCGAAAACACTCTATTTAATTCCGAACAATATACAGCACGGGAATTTCCGGTGGCGCTTCTCTGTTGCACTCCAAAACATCTCTTAGTGACTAACCATTACGGTGGAGGAGCTGAACGATCTTTCTCTTGTACCATAATTTCCAGATGGATTGCCGGTGGCTCTACCTCGATCTTGTACATTGTGTTTCGATGAGGTCGTCATTCTCCGTTGGAACTACCAATCGATGTCGATCCACGATCTGAAATTTAAAGCAGAGTTTAATGATGCATATTGTCTCGTTATCCTCGATGCAACCGTTTCCGAGGATGCCGAGGATACCATCTGCTTGGTAGTTCCAGCGTCGACAGTTCTTCTAAGTAATCCTCTAGGGTGCCGGTCTGTCTTTACGATGTGTGGATGTTCATCGAGATCGAATTCATCGAACGGTCGAATGTTCCGAAGACTAACAAGTGGATTCGCTCTCGAAGGACACGTTTTTTTTTTTCTCCAACTTTCTCTTCTTGTCACGATTCTCGAGCTTCGGTAAAACCGGTGGTTGGGTCTATTTTTTCCTGTAGAGAGCGTGAAGCACCGGCCAATACTGACGACGGCGCCGAGGAACACGACCGTCCAGATCGGCATCAACGTGACAATGACCTGCAAGGTCCTCTCCGACGCGCACCGTCACCTAGAATGGTATCACGGTTATCACACTTCTTTCGACACTGTGAACAAAACCAATCAGAGTATGCGGGTGGAGGTCAAGGTGGGCACGTAGAACTATTTGCATGATATATCGCTTCACTCCCTACCTGCGCATTCCCTGTTCTCGAGATCAAACTGTTCGCCTTTCTAACACAACTATCACGATCTTCCAACTAATTCTGCACCGTATCTCTGTTCAACGAAATTGTTCGAAACGGAGTTTCTTCGTGAAATGTTTTCTTCCCGATGTAAATGTCCTCGAGTATCCCAGTAAAGTGCTGACTTATTCTCCTATTCAAACTTCAACTTTCGAACGTGATCCGATTTTGGATCTCGAAGGAGCCCGCGATAATTTCGAATGAAATTCTGTGTGTCTTTAGGATGTAAACTATGCGGAGAACCCGGAGGTGCTGAGACTGTACAACGTGACGGAGAAAGACGAAGGCTGGTACACTTGCATCGCTCAGAACACGTTGGGCGAGACCTTTAGCAGCGCCTATCTTAGGGTAGTCGAATGTGAGTGATCGTATATCATTGTGTGTACCTTGGATTCATTGTCCTCGAACGAACGAGTACATTGATCATGTTCTTCCAGCTCTCGAGGACCACCGGGTGCCAATCCCAGCGAAGCCGCAGATCCTCGTGAACATTCTGGCAGCGGTGCTGTTCATCTTCTTCGCGGTGGGCGTCGTAGTGGTGATCTACATCTTCCACCGTCTGAAGCGCGAGAAGATGAAGAAGCTGTTGGCGATCGAGACAGCCAGGGCCGCGGTGGTCACCCAATGGACGAAGAAAGTGATCGTGGAGAAGCAGAACCTGGTGAACGCGCAGAACGTTCAAGAGCCGTTGCTGATGCCGGTGGTGAAGATCGAGAAGCAGAAGTCGACGGTCGCCGCGGAGGACAGCAACGGTGGCAGCATATCCGAGTACGAGCTTCCTGTTGACAGCGCGTGGGAGTTGCCCAGGGAGCACTTGGCTTTGGGCAACACTCTTGGCGAGGGAGCCTTTGGCAAGGTGATCAGGGCGCAGACCAACACCGGCAAACCTGGAATACCTAACGTCGTGGCGGTTAAGATGTTGAAAGGTAAGAACATTGAACAGAATTCTTTTTGTTATGAACTTCACGCGCGAAGAACGTGTCGATTGATCCAAGAATCTGTTTCACAGAGGGTCACACGGACGCGGAGATGATGGACCTGGTCTCTGAGATGGAGATGATGAAAATGATCGGAAAGCACGTAAACATAATCAATCTGCTGGGTGCCTGCACGCAGGGTGGGCCGCTGTACGTGGTGGTGGAGTTCGCTCCCCACGGAAACCTACGCGATTTCCTACGGGATCACAGACCTTCCTCGGGGTACGAGCCGACGATAGGCCAAGACGCCAAAGAGAAAAAGACCCTGACGCAAAAGGACCTGGTCTCTTTCGCGTACCAAGTGGCCAGGGGCATGGAGTACCTGGCGAGCCGAAGGTGCATTCACAGAGACCTGGCTGCCAGGAACGTCCTTGTCAGCGACGAGTACGTGTTGAAGATCGCTGACTTCGGTCTTGCCAGGGACATCCACTGCCACGACTACTACAGGAAGACCACGGATGGACGGTTGCCGGTGAAATGGATGGCGCCGGAGGCTCTGTTCCATCGGGTCTACACCACTCAGTCCGACGTGTAAGTAGTGTTTCCATCGGATGCTTCGAAAAGTCGCACGACGAGAAGGATTGTTCCGTAAACGTGATTGTTTCTACAGATGGTCGTACGGAATTCTGTTGTGGGAGATCATGACGCTGGGTGGCACACCATATCCGTCCGTACCTTCGGTGGAGAAGCTGTTCCATCTGCTGAGAACCGGTCATCGAATGGAGAAACCACCTTGCTGCTCCATCGAAATGTAAGCACATTCGACTTCAGAGTTCTCCTTCCAGGTATCTCGGAATAGTGCGCTTATTAACCGATGTCAAATTACAGATACATGCTGATGAGGGACTGCTGGAGCTATCAGCCGAACGAGCGACCTATGTTCGGGGAACTGGTCGAAGATCTTGACAGGATACTAACGATAACTGCGAACGAGGTAAAGCAGACGCTTCTGAAGAATAAATCTCTTCTCAATAAATTCTGTAGGGCTCGAGTTGGAAGTAGCTGAGATTCAAACTAGGTACCGAGTTAGGTCAGAAACCTGTTTTCTCTAAATCGATTGTTTTCCTGGATTTTAGGAATACTTGGACCTCGGACTACCTCAGCTGGACACCCCGCCATCCAGCCAAGAGTCCAGCGATGCCGAGGACGATGACGGTGAAGAAACATTCCCGTACCTGCTCTGAGCTTAGCGCCCGGTCTTTTGCGGGATTCACCGAGGAAAACCCATCCATGAGGATCGACGAACGAAAACGACGACGAAGAGGACGTTGAGGAAAAGGATCGAGGAAACCCGCTGGATCGACCAGCGAACACGCCAAATAATCGAAATCAGTATTGACCTGTTAGCGCGTATTTTTCGTAGAGTTTAAGGGAAAGAGAACAATTGTCAATTGAGAAGCAACTCCGGCCTTTCGAGGAGACTGATTTTTCTTAACGAGACCACTGTATTTATTATCCCTGTATCGTTGTACCCTGGGAAGTTAGGCTCCCGACGATGCAAGACCGTCGCCATCGGCACGGTCCCAGTATTGGAACGCAGTCGTTCCCAGATATTTTTCTACGATTCTCAGGTTTCACGGTTCGTCCGAGCAAGGAACGAACTTCACGAAAGACTTCGATGCGCTACCTAAACTGCATCCGAAGCGTCCAGGCCGAAAAGAATAAGCCTCGTTGAACACAGGCGAACGGGGACCGTCGCCGAGGATCTCTCTCGGATTCGACGGGGGCGTCACCTGTCTAGACCAAGTACGAGAGCACCCTTTGCCCTGGAACCGTCCTAGGTTGCCCCGGCGGGCAACCGTTTCGCGACAAATGACGCCGGAGACAGACGATGAACTGCCTTGTTCTTTCTAAGTGCCTCGAGGGGGCACGACCTCCTCGTCAGCTCCCGTTTCACATGGGGACCAGAATAGCACCCCGCAGGGCAATCCTGGTCTAAGCGCGAACGGAGAGACGGATAAATAAGAACGCGTGAAACGTCGTCCAATTTCTACATGTTATACCGTGCCATTGATAAGTGCCTTGGAAAGATGGCGGAAGTTTGAAGTTCGGCCAGGGCTCGTTTTGTAAAAAGAAAAAAAAAAGAAAGAACTGAAACCGGAAGGAGGACGGATATACAGCCGGGAAGACTTCGAATTCTTCTTCGGGACAACGCGTATTTCGAGGCGGAGAACAAAAAAAAAACGTGTTTGTAAACTAGTCAATCAATGAAACATGGAACGTTTCTCTGTAAGATAGCGACTTTTTTAGGTGGACAACGACCGCGAGTTTCGACCGCAGCGAACCCGCGTATGTTTCGTTTTTATAGGTTTTATCTATTGTCTTCATCTGTTTTCTTTTGTAGAAAAAAAAAAGTGTTAGGACCGTAAGGGCGAGAGAAGAGAGAGAGAAAAACTTTGGTGCGCGTTGGCGTGTCGGCGGGCCGACGTGTTGACGGTTATATATGTATATTTCTCTTGTTGGATCGGCTCGTCGACAGTTCCAACGCGGACGATGTATAGTTCTACGTGGGAGGAGACGTTGATGATCGTTAATTGTATAATTTTTTTTTTTGTACGAGAACATTTTGCACGCGAACAAAAATCGGTAATCATCGTCCACGCCTGCCGCCGCGCACACGACGGTTGTATAAATGGTGCATGCGAGACCTAGGTGCTTAGTAGTAGATAATTTATTTCCTTGTATATTGTTACTTAGAACACTTAGAAGGCCTTCTCTGTTTCTTTTATATACGGCGAACCCCGAGTCGGTCATTGTAAAATATCACGCGCCGAGTTCTCTTAATCGAAGAACACACCGACCGACGTCGACGACGAATCCTCTGTACATAGGCACCGACTTGTTTATTTAAAAGCTACTTTTTGTTACCCAAGCGCACCTAATGGTAGCCAGTAAACCAGCATTTACCAAGGTAGACATGTATGTATAGTTTCTGCGTAAATATTGGATTATTATTGTAATGTGAGTTTCATCTCGAATAAAATGATTCGAACTGTACTGCACGATTTTTCACTCTCTCAAAATGTTCTTGCTTGTGTGGTTGATATACTAGTTGATTATTGACCAGTAAACTATTTTATCTAAAAATTTATTAAGAGTCAGATAAAAAAGTAATTTGAACGATAATGCGTATAGCTTATTCCCTATAATTTTTTTTCTTCGCCTGGACTTAAAAATTCTCTCGGTCTCGTTAAATTTAAATGTTCACATAGAAAAATGCAGTCATCCTATCCTAACAGTGGTTCCTTAAATAAAGGCGGCAAAGGGGTTAAAATTCACCATAAATTTCGTATTTTTGCTTTGATTATTATTTGAAACTATATTTCAATCCCGCAATTAATAAATTCCTACAATTATCTTTCGTTTGTAGGTAAAGTCATGATAACGAGCGTGCATAATTCAGTTGCACTGTAGCCCGACGATCGGCTTCGATCTAACGGCTATAAACACGTAGCGAAGTAAATTACGCACGGTATTAAACAAGATATACAACTGGCATAATGAATATAAACGATCGAATAAAGCTTATTTTGCATGTGATTGATCGAAGGAGGATACACACAATCAAATCAGCCCCCCCACTACGGGACCGAACCGCGTGTCCAGAGAAAAGTTGACTAACCACAGACCGATGGCGCTCGGATCAGTTCGTTTTGTTGTCATCAGCCACATTTACACTAATTTGTTTTTACCAAGTTTTTAGTGGAACCTTTAATTTTCTATTCATCCACTTTAACAACGATACCACCACGGAAGATGCGGAGGATGGTGCGGACCGTTTACACAAAATTTCCAAACGAATAGCACGAGTGACAGTTGCCGTTGCAGGCTACCACTCGACATTTCAGGTTAGAATCCGATAACCCACTTTTTTCGGGGCACTATATTTTTTTTACATCTGTCAGTCGCTGCGATCCAGATTTTATTTCGTTCGCGGAAGATTAGAAATTATGCCGGATCACGAGATAACGCAAAGGGTTCTGCCAAATTCGATGATTTCAGAGTTTTGATCGTTCGAGTCAACACTACTTCTTCTCAACACTTTTGTCAACATTGTCCATTAAATTTTCTAAATAAAAACGACGTAAATTGAAAAGTATCTGCTAATAATTGAAAAGTATCTTCTGATAATGAAAAGTATCTGCTGTAATTTAAAACTATCAGCTTTTTGTCATGGGATATTCATCTAATAACCTTCATAGCTGATAAAAATTAGTCATGATCAGAGAATAGGCATAGCAAAGCTAAGAGTTGAGGTTTTTAAGAATAAAAAAGCGTCAAAAGGATTAATATTTTATTATATTGATTTATTAAAATACCTTTGTAAAAATTAATTGAATTAGTAGAGTATATATGAAAGCGTTCTCCAATCAAATACTTCAATGCAACCAATGTCTAATATGACTGTATTATGACTGTATTGTGATACCTGAGTAATATTTATGTTGATATAGGTAGCTACAATTATTAAATGGTGATTATCAGTGCCATGGAGAGGAGAATCAAGTTGAAAACACTGAATAGTCACATAACTTGTAAAATATGCTGGGGTTATTTAATAGATGCCACCACTGTCACAGAATGTTTACATACATTTTGCAAAAGTTGCCTCGTGAAACATTTAGAAGACAAGCACACATGTCCAGCATGTCAAATAGTGATACATCAATCGCATCCCCTACAGTATATAAGCTTCGACAGAACTATGCAAGATATCGTCTACAAATTAGTTCCTGATCTTCAAGAAAGTTAGTAATTCTGTTCTTGTCAATGATAATCAAAGTCATACGTGTGTAACCAACTATGTTTCTTTTCAGATGAAATTAAAAGAGAAAGGGAATTTTATAGAGCAAGGGGTCTACCTTGTCCGAAAGATGTTCTACCCAATGCCGGAGAAGTAGAAGAGGAGAAAACCACAGCGGATGCACATGCAGAATCAGATTACCATCGTGCAGATGAACAGGTATAACTGAATAAATCATTAGCACTTTTGTTAATTATTTACAGTCTCGATTAATTTACTCTTATCCCTCAGGTCAATGTGTGTTTGGAATGTATAAATACAAGTTTAAAAACCCTAAAACGGAGATTCATCAGGTGTTCTGCCCAAGCAACTATTACACATTTGAAAAAGTTTATTGCCAAGAAAGTTCTCAACGGGATGGAAAAATATCGGGATGTAAGTAAACAGACTGTGATAACACGGTCGTTGTCCTCAGTTGTCGCTTACTTATCAATATACATGTTGCAGATTGATATTTTGTGCAATGACGAACTGTTAGGTAAGGACCACACATTAAAATTCGTTTACGTGACGAGATGGAGGTTCCGGGACCCACCCCTAAGGCTACAATATAGACCACGAATAGACATCTAAGACTAATATTTCTGTGTTCGGTGAAATTGCAAAGAATCTGTACCTACTTTATACGTTTCCTAGTTCTATTCGTGTATCACCCATTGTAGTACTTATTTCTGTGTTCTCACACAGCAGGAACTTCAGATTGAATTCACAAAATGTGGAGATGGTTTCTTGCAACAGAAAGATGAAAGGAAATGGCTTTAGACTTATATCTTTCTACCGTATCACTTTAATGCAGAATACCAATAGTCATTTAGCACAACGTATTTGTAAAAATAGGAATCCCGTCAGTATACATAATTGATTATATCTTTCTTTGTTCTCTTCGAATAGCTAGTGATTCGAATCGTTTGCATATTGTCACAAGTGAGTTACATTAACTCGACTCTTTATTATTAATTCGGTGCGTTACTTTTTACTCGAATAGAGGTTCTTGTGTAATTGTAGTAATGTTAAGTAGATCAAGCACAGAATGTGACACGTTGCGCGAGAATGACGGGGGTGTAATGAAAAGAAGAGAGAGAGAGAGAAGAGAGAATATGTCTGTTTATACGCAGCGTCGCGGAACGTGTTTCAAGAAACATTTAGTTGCAACGTTAGAAAATTGCACTATGCTCTGTGTGTTCTTGTATGGATCTTCTGTGACTATTTTTTGTCAAGCATTTGTTCCGTGAGACAAAATCGCCAGTTACCGACTTTCACGGATCTATGGAAGTTAGTTGCTTATTTTTCGTCATAACCGGCGATGGGACAAAATCGCCCCTTCTATTCGTAAAACGTAAGAAGTGAATTGTTTTTTGATACATGCCCCGATTGTATATATAGAATATTTTTGACAGAATTCCAAATAACATTGCGGATAGACACAGCTTTGTATTAGACGAAAAAGGGATAAATGGAAACAAAAAAGAGAAATCGGGCCCAGACGTGGATGATCTTGGGCCCCTTTAACTTTGTATGTTTACGCACTGTACACATTCTAACCGGCCCCGAATTTCTCTCAATGCCGCACTACAAAATGAATTTTATCAGATGTGACATATTTTCTCGAGGGATTTGATAAGAACAACCACGTGTTGAGCGGAATGCGGGGCATTTGTCGCTTTGTAGTGAATGAACTTGTTTCATCGGACAGTGTAAAGCGAGACAACCGTGTGATTGTATATAAACATTCTAGGGAAATGAAGTGAAATCGACTTTACAAAGTAGCAGCATTTCATGAATGCTAGTGCTTGTACGTTGTACACTATGTGTGTATCTCCATAAATTATTAAATAAATATGTTTTGTACAGTATTAGTAAATTTCTTTAACACAAAACTGCACATTTTCAATTGTAATCACATTAATTCCATTAACTCGTCTCACTAACACATTATTTGAAAATTATATTTATGGCAACACTTCGAATGATAACAATTTGAAAGTACCGCCTTTTCCAAACCGAAACCAATATGTTGGAAATTCGATATCTCGCAAATTGCGATTGTCGAACAGACATGGCTGCTCCATTTAAAGCGCGCTTGCCGCCAGAAGCACTAACGACGCAATGCGCATTTAAACGTTAAATAAAATTACAAATTTGACCGAATGATCGAAACCAATTTAAATACGTCAAAAAATATGTATTCCAAACATACCAATGAAGACTGCATTTGAAGTAGAACCAACATTCTAATTCTTACGTGATGCGCATTACAGTTTTGGAAATTAAGCCCAACTTGAATTACTTCGAGTGAAAGACACGATATATCAGGATAAACATGTTATTTGAGAGAACTTTCAACAACTTTGCAAAATTTAGTAATTATAACGTAGAAGTGTCAATAATTACTTCCATAAATGATAAAAATGCAGGACACGACACAAGACACAATTTCGCACAGCCGGCGGCGAGTAAGAGAACCAGTGCGCAGGCGTGTACGTTGAACAGATTAAACAAGCCGGCGCATGCGTCGTGCTTACTGAAATAGTTTGTGGTCAATGCGCGAGTACTAGAGACCGTTGCTGCTGTTCAGCAGCACGGCAGACGCGATTTATTCAATTAATATCCGATGAATGTGATTCGTGAAACCAGTGATATTTCGTATGCGTGTATCACGCGCAGTTTTGCCGATAAATGAGCCTGCAAGACAGTCTTTTCTCCGGAGACGTGGAGCACGACGTGACTCTATTTTCAAGGGACAAAAGACGGAAAAGGTACGTGCCAAACGATCACGTTTCTCGATGCAGCGACGCGCCTTTAAAGGTTAGATCAGCAACCTTTTTACTGCGTGTCTTCGACCGTAATCCACAACTTTCGTTTTCTATACAATGTTTACAACAGCGAAACCCGTTATGCTTTCCCTCGTGGAATCATTGAACCGTTCATTCGATAAAAAAATGTAACGGCATCGCCAAAGGGTGACGTCTGTCATTGATACGAAAAATTCGAAGGTACGCGTCGCAGATAATGCCAATACAACGATTTACGACATTCAAAGTGACGTAGGATGATTTCTACGTGCACTTCGTTCTCATCCTTGACACGCAATTTGATTCGAATCGGAAAGTAATTAAGGCAACCCGTCGGATCTCGAGAAACTGTTAAGATGCCATACAACCGTTGCAAACGGGACAACGGTTTATCGACTTCTTTTACCGACCCTTACCACGTTTATAAATATCTCGGTCCGAGAAGACGTGACTAATAATTGTAATTATCTCTGCGACAAGCCCCGACTCTTGTAACACGATGACGGATCCGTTACCTTGCCGGATCCAACGTAAAATCCAACTTTTCTTTTTCTCGCTTATCACCCGCGTATTCTAAATGCCGATGTTTTTCCCGTCCCCGGACGGTGCTATATTTAACAATCTGAATAACATTTGGAGAAACATAAAAGAACCGTGAACTCACTGGCAATGTGCCGAAGGCAAATCGAACAAAATCACGCGTCGATCATTTCTCGACCGCGAGATTACGTTGCGGCCGACGGTCAAGTTCTTTTTCATGTCATGGATATTGGTTAAGTAGCACTCGGCAAGCAACGGCTCTCCGGTCTCCGAGCATCCCGGAAAATTCGC
The DNA here is from genome assembly GCF_028453695.1 of Augochlora pura. Taxonomy (NCBI): domain Eukaryota; kingdom Metazoa; phylum Arthropoda; class Insecta; order Hymenoptera; family Halictidae; genus Augochlora; species Augochlora pura. The sequence continues at coordinate 28,956,310 of NC_135774.1, read as the reverse complement.
GCGGAACGCAAAGTTTAATAGAAGCTATTATCCTCCTCAACGGGAACGAAGCTAATGATCCGCAAGCTCGAGGTTATGTTATCGCGGAAGAGAACACACAACATTTCCACCGGCAGCGGAAAAACAAAACAAATTGCGAAGGCCATCGATGTGCGTATTTGCTTATTAACGGAGCGTAGAATTGTGCATAACGCAAACGAGGTTAACGCTGGACAGTCGAGAACGTGTTATGTAAGAAAGCAGCAAAATTTCGTGGACGACAGTGCGTGTCGCGCAACATTGCATAATTACTGGAACCACGCGCGAAGGGAATCCCCCGTCGATCCTATTTTGAAAACTGGCCCTGCGCGCGGTGACTGCTAATCTATTGGCTTCCTCGCCGCATGTCGCTCACGTATACGCTTGATTACGTGAATCGAACGCAACGCTTACGAGATACCACTCCGCGTTTCTTCTTTGTAGTTCAAGGCTCGTCGATTTGGTCGTCGATGATCGCATTTAAGATATCGAGCAAACGATGCAGGCCTATGCCCGGCATAGCCGTTTTCTTCGAACCAATTTCTTTTTCTTCCAGACTTTCGTCTTTTGTGGAGAGGGTGGGATCGATTTGTAACGCTTCATGGTCCGTTCCACCTGAACGGTCATGGCATGCAATCATTTAACTATCGCGTAACGTGGAACGCCAGCATACGGCGAAAACGTGTCTCGTTCGCGCGTCCTTTATTTACGATGCACAAAAAGGCCCCAAGGGGAGCCACATCCTTTTCATCTTATTACAACGGCGTAACGAAGCTCGCCTTCTAACAGGTGCAACGTGTGGCGCAGGTCACGTACCGTAATGCTACAGTGATTCTTACCGCTCGGAACCGTTCAATTTACGGACGTAGCGGTATGAATCATTTGCGACTCCTTCTGCTCTCTATTACGAAATGTACATCACGTTTTGCTCCTTTTTCAATTACATTATTTGAATAATGCCCAAGAAACTTTCTACGTTACGTGCGGTAAAATCTCATTTCCTGGTTACAGCTGACAAGTTTTCCATTTTACTCTGGTCATAATAATGGTCGCCTGGAACGGTAATCAAACGCTCTAACGGTACACGTAATTCGACACCATTCCTGCCGGATGCGACGGTTGCTGGCGGCGGGTAGCTGCGCTTGTTTGTTCGGAGATTCTATTGCACCATTTTTACCGATTCCAGCCGATTAATAGCCTTGATCGTCCTATTGTTACCGGCACTGGTTATCCAACGAATTTTCCGTTTGACGTGTCGAACGTAACGACGGCCGGCTTGTTATCGAATATGATGATCGTGCGGAATGCAAAACGAGGTTGTGCGACTCGTCGGAATGCGGCCGAAATGCCGGTACCGGGAAATACGAAGGATGAATCCGATTTGAGGAAACGAACGAAGGAGAAAGTAAAACGCGCGAGGCGTTATGTAAAAGTCAAGCCGGCGTGTTCATCTGGCGGGATACGGCGAACTGGCCCGGGGCAAGGCGGTTACGTTCACCGTCGGCCGTCCTCGGTCCGGTCTCACTTTCAACCGCGGTCGTAACGCGTTCTTTTCACTTTTACAGGGTACTCGTCTTTCCACCTGTAAACAACTATCGGAGATTCATCATACACCAGCTGGTGCAGGACCGCTTCGACGACCTGCACACGTTCTCGATCGGTCAGGGCCTGGACAGACGGACCGTCGTGTGCTACAAGAGTGACTTGATAAGGTATCAAGGTGTTCAGTGACATAAATATCTACGAAGGACACTACAACATTTTCCTTTGAACCACTTGACTGTGGTAGCGTTTGGAAATGATGATTCCAATGTTCTTTTGGCTAATTCATTGATAAAGACGGGCACAATAAAACGTCCTTCTAAGCAGTAAGTGTAGTGAAAGTAAACTTCGAGTGGATAATTTTATAGAAGAGTTGCATCGCATACGATTTCAACGGAGAATTAACAGTTAACGATTAACGAGCAATAACACTCGACGATTTACTATTGATTGCTTCGATCGATCGTATTAAAAATCAAGTATTAGGTATAATCTTATAAAACCAGTGTTGTTTATTGGTGATAAAGTGAGTGATTATTGTGTAAATCATTTCTTAATTCCATTATAAATCGTGTGACGTTGTTGAAGAATTTTTCAAATACATTGTAAGGGATAGTTTGTATCGCAACATGTATTATTAGATCAACTTGTTAAGAAAACCTCGATTGTTTAACTTTGATTTTTAATCAATAATCGGCTGGCAAAGTGTTGATTTTACGTTGAACGTAACTACCGCGAAAATCGCTAATACATGCGAAGCAATTACGAAACGAATTTACACCGGTGGGATTCGTGGGACGTAGCAGAGACAAACGAAAGTGAAACTGACCGGCTCAAGGTCGCGTAACGTATTCCCGGGATGTGATCGTAGGACCGGCTAACATTTCGAGGAACGTTGGCCTACATTGAGAAGGCACTGAACAATTTTGTCAGCGTTTAATTCTTTGTTTTTATGATTCAAGGGATCCGAAATTGAATGGTGATCAGTGTAAATCGAGTACAAAGGTCGCTGATACGCCACTAGAGATGGGTGCTGATGGCCAGAGATCGTCATCCGCTTCGCCTGATCGTGTTCGAGTGCAGAGACCAGGTAATTAAAACCGACCTAATGTCTGTATTTATTAATTCTAGCGATATGGTGAAAACATTAAATTCTTAAATAATTTCGTACGCTCTTGCGACGATTTTTAGTGAAGACAGTGCCAGCAGTTGAGATATACAGGCCACCGGCTGCCAGGAGGGCTAGGAGTGAACAGATAAACACAGATCAAGTTCAAGTGCATTCCACTGACTCATCCTCTAGTGGAAAGTAAGCCATCTTAATCTTCTCCTCAATTTCTATCGTAATTTTTACAGATTTCAGGGCATACTAATGTCTCATACTTTTATGAATCGCTTTACAAAGAGCTACTCGCCAAAGGAGACCAGACCGTGCCGTTTATGTTCCGAGAGCTCGTAGGAGCTTAGACACTGAAGGGAGTCCACAGCCTTCAGAATCTACTCGCACGACTCGTACAACCAAGGAAACTAGCGCGTCGTCCTCCACCTCTCACAGACAATCAAAGTCGAATTTAAGCGGTAAAGAATCAGACTCTGATAGCCGACAAACTGTGGAATGCATGAAAAAGGGATCAAACAGCTCTGATAAATGTCAGAGCAATGTAGAGAATGAAATTAGCCAGCGTCTTCAGACCGACTCGAAGGACACTGATTCATCGGGTTCTCCGATCGTGTCTGACATAGAATCTTGTAACCAAGAAAAATCGGAGGAGGTGAATAGTGAGAACGAGCATGTGCCAAACAAGCCAGATAATTCTACTGTTCCGGATACAAAATGTGACGGAACCAGTGCATTTCAACCGCATACCGTTCAAGAAGAAGAAACATCTAGTAGTTCTAGTGAGGATAAGACTAGCTTAGATTCAGTTGAAGCGTGTGTACATAGCGAAGTTAATATTAAAGATGAATTAGAAGGATCTGATAAGTACATGGATAACATTGTTACAATGTCTACGTCGAATAATAATAGAAAGAACGATGAACTTTCTAATAAAGATAAAATAACGAATAAGAAGAATACGCAAATGATAAGTCGCAAGATGGTGTCGGATGTTTTAATTATTTCGGACGTAGAACAGAAAGAGCCACTCCCTGTTAAGGAAACTACTCCCCCACCGGCAATACCGCCGGAGAAGAAAATAAAAAAAATTGAGAGACAGAAAAGTAAACCAGCACCACCGCCATCTCCTCCGATTAAGAAGATAAATAGGGACGAATGCGATTGGGATAGTTTGTTCGACGACAACGGCGATTGTTTAGACCCGACTCTCATAGAAGAGGCAAGTCTCGTGATAATTATTTATTATCAAGTAATCATGACATTTATTTTAAAGACACTTGTTCTTTAGTTGACTTCAGCGGTTGGCGACGTTATGATAGAACAACCGAAAAGTGATTACAAGTCGTTTACTAAGCACATCGAAGTATCTAGCGACGAATTTGCTCACGTTATCGAGATATACAATTTTCCGTCAGAGTTTAAGACTAGCGATCTAGCAGCTGTTTTTAGTCCTTTCAAGAACGGTGGCTTCGAATTGAAGTGGGTAGACGACACGCATTGTCTTGGTGTCTTTAGCAGCCCTCTTGTCGGTAATTGAAATGATTCTTTGTCGACCGGTCGAGGGTAACTAACCATGTACTTACTTAATGTAAATTCTTATATATTTAGCCGCTGAAGTACTGGCATCTGATCATCCGTTTGTAAAAACGAGACCATTAAGCGAGGCCACGGCGTTAAGTAAAACTAAAGCAAGACGGAGTGCAGAATTTCTGCAGCCTTACAGAAGTCGTCCTGAAACTTGTGCTGCATTGGCCAGACGATTGGTCACAGGTGCTCTAGGTGTAAAACTAGCTACAGCTAGGCAAGAACGTGAACATGAGAAAAATGTTTTACGTGAGGCTAAAGGTAAGTTCAATTTAGAAATATATGAATGCTTTTATATTGGAAATAATGGTGAAAAAAAATGTTACAATCTTTTTTTAGAAAAACGTAGATTAGCGAACAAACAACGGGAAGACGTCTGGGAAGGAATAATCCCCGAAAAGTAGCATTGTCTACTTGTAATGTAACGTTACATTGAGAATTACTTGCATCATATGTAAATGCTACGACATTTACATGCATTTGTGCCTTACTCATCTATTTTTCATCTTTGACAAACTCATTTGTCGAGTACTGATTTGGCTATTGGTTTCGGGAACACACGGGGTAACCTTTGCCAATAGATGAGTGCGGCATAACGGAGGTACCGATTACTGATCATACTCACTTAGGACTGGTAAATGAGTTTCTCCAGCGTTTGTTTTCATTTATACATATTATACATACACGCATATCACAATTGTCCAGACTAGTTGAATACGAGCGTGCCTGTTGCACTATTTTCTAACGAAGACGGTATCGAGTATTTTAAGTGATACATACTTAGACAGGACGGTTTACAGTCCCGTTTATTATTAGATCAACTATAGGAACAGATGTAGAAACGTTTTACGATACGGTTATATTCTTACCTCGACAGTTGCCTCTGTTAGAAATTTATATATACGACGATAAACAATGCTGTGTTGTGCAATGATAATACGAGACAATAAGTTAGAAATCGTAGAAAATAATATCATGATATTCTTTATGATAACATGCACGCGTACTGCATGCGCATACATCGATTTTGCTACCGTGATATGTAATCAAAATGTGTCTTCACAGAGTTATGATTTTCACTATGGAACTATTAATGAAAATACGAGGTGGCATTTTATTATTGTCTGTGCAACATAAAAGATATTGTAGTTGTGAATTATATATATATATTGTATATGCCACTTGTATACATATATATTTCTGTTATATGAATGTTAAAATTCTGACGCACAATCATAATATCTACACATATTACAGACTTATTATGCAAGAAAAGAGGAGAATACAGAACTGCAGATTGTATTTTTATATACAATTGTTACCAACAGAGGAATAAAGATATGTATCGCCAAATCCTAGTCAATGTACACAAGGAACATGTTACCTATATTGTATGTTATATTGCCGAATTTTTGTCAGCTCGTTGACAAAAGAATTTAACAAAGAAAACGAAATGAGAAAAAAAACAATAAAAAATATTTTATGTACTATACTGTATCGCATATATTTTTCCACATTCTTGCACTCCAATTACAGTGTCCAATCTAATACTATTTAAAAATCTCAACCGATCAGGGTTATTTTAAAAATGGCAGTACAATGCACTGTACATAAAAAGTTTTTACATGTATAGACCACAACGACTGGCTAAAGTACAATTCAAATGCGAGTATCCATGATTACCATTTTCCACCTTTCTTTTTCTTCTTTTGTTGCACTTTGCGTTGTTGTTGTCGCGGACCTGAAGTCTCCACAGCCGGACTGTGTCGCGGATTGGGTGAGGGTTTAGCATTCGTAGGCATTTTGGTGATATCGCTGTAAAAATTAATAACCGGTTAGTAAAATCATCTATCTATAAATGACAAGAAATATTTAACAAATGTTTAACACATACTAGAGGTCGCTCGCTCCAGCAGCGGTACCCTGTGTACCCTTCATAGCAATATCCCTATTTCTTCTGTCACGCTTTTTCCTAAATCCACTACGTTCGTGTTTGGGTAACCATCGTTCTGGGTCAGGTGTTACGTTTGAATCATAATTCTTAGGTAATTTACCCTTGCGCTTACGCTTCTTACGTTTCTTTTTTGTCGCGTCGACAGTAGGTTTGCTAAACCACAAATTTATGTATTATTTTGACAATAATACCTTAAATATAGGACAGATATAAATAACATATAATAATAATTACCCTGGCGATGGTTCTATTTTCTTCTTGATCACTTTGGTACCTATAACCCAATTACTACTTTCCAGAGCATCCACATCGGTTTTCTCTGCAAGGTCATGAAGAGGCGGTAATCGTTTAGACAGCAGTTGCGCTTTTTCGGGACAGAATTGCACATAGGCGACCACCAGCTGGGCCAATGTCTTAGTGTCGGAAGGAGAAGCATCTACCATTTCTTGTAGTATGTCCGCTGCTACCTTTATGTCGCCGCCACGAAGGTAGAAATCGGCGGCCTGCCGCCAGAATTCTCCTAAATTATCGGTGGTTTCCTAAGTGACCATCAGATGACAATTAAATTCGAGACAAAAGAGAAGAGTGGGAGAAGGTGAAATGATGTATACCTTATTTTTCTTATAGTAATTGACAGCATTTTTTAGGGCACCTGACGCTTTCTCACGATTATTATTAGCCATGTAAAGAGTAACAAGTGCGCTCACTACTCCGGGCAGCGACTTGTCTCTGTCATTCAAATTTTCGAGAATTTCGATCGCTTCTTGTTTCTCGTCTTGGCTGAGCAGAAGTTGCACACAGACTAGTTTCATTTGTAATTCTTTCTCTCCAACCGCGTACTGTGTCAACAGTTTCGCGGCTTCCTTAGCTTTGCCATCTTTACTAAGCTGCACGGCTTTAATAAACATCGCATCAGCGGCCAATGCTGGGTGATCCTTTGCAAGTTTATTACAAAACGATTGACACTGTTCTGTCTGTAAATATACAGTTAATATATTGTTAATATAACATATTAAGTACTGTAAATTATCTGTATACTTCAGTGGTCTTCTTTCAAAAAACAAACCTGATCAGTGTATAGAGCAAGTAAACACTGATTGTAAGCAATGTTCCTTCTTTGTCTAGAAGTTAATTTGTGTTCTAGGCTGTCATGAGTAGCACTCTTCATCCTCTTTTTGCTGTCAAACACATTCTGGTCCTTATTGAGGCAGACAAGATTATTGCTTGCAACTGCTACCAAGGCTATATCGTCTGGTTTTGCTTTCAAAGCAGAAGTATAGAGTGCTTGTGCCTCTTTCTCGCGACCTTGAAGCTGGAGGCAACATCCCAGCTGAACCCTAATAATTCCTAATTCATCTTCTATTTCTTCTTCAGCTACCCCATCTTCCTCAAGACCTTCTTTGCACATTTTCTCGGCAGCTCTCAATTTTTTTTCTGCTTCTACCAAAAGCGATCTGTCTCCATTGCTACCTTGTACAATTAAATGACACGCTGCATTATACGTCATTTCATATGTGTCTTCCCTTAAGGCAGGAACTTCCAAATTCTGAAAAAAAAAAACATATCCATGAAATAGTTAGATATATTTAACTTTAATTGACCACTTACAGAGCCCTCTGTTGTTAAGTTAACAATCACAGCAGCAAGATTTGTTTCCCTTTCGTCTTCATATTCATCATGAGAATTCTTTATTATGTCTCTATATACGCCAAAACATTCTTCATACTTCTCTAGCCGATACAATATTTGTGCTTTTAACTCTTTAAGCCTTAAAGAAGGATTAGGAACAACATCCACCACCTTCAGTGCTTCAGGCAGTTGATTCAATCGATACAAACAGTAGGCTTTCTCAAAATCCAAGTTTCTGCAAAACAAGGTGTTTGTTCAATTGTTAAATTTAATTTACAGTGATTAGAATCATGCAAAAACAATTCTATTCGTTTATAAAATACGAGGATAGGTATAGTTAGGTGACTGAGTAGCCAGAGCATCAAGATAAACAATCTTACCCAGCAAGTTTATGGTTTCTAGCCATAAATTGCAGCACATCATTGAATTTTGACAGTTGAATACAACAAATAATTTTACACTGGAATGCAGCTTGTTCATCTTGAGAGATTCCTAGAACTAAATAATTTTCTAACATGAGTATGTAATATTTAAATAAAACAGAGCACAGGTTATGTTTACTACGAATTAACAAAAATCGATTCCTTTAATAGGCTCAATGAATTACTCACTCTTATTCGCAACTTTCAAGGCTCTTTCGTATTCTCCGTTTTGTCCCAATTTATTTAATTCCGCGTACAACGCGGACAGATTGTTCTCCTTAGTGGCCATGTTGCTCACTTTGCAAGCATGTCCAACGTGGAACCAGTTTACGGAATAAACATGGTATCACGCTATACTCCTTTCACATAAATTCATTTCCCGTTTCATTATTTTCATACCTACTAAATTAATTAGAACTCGGATTAGATAATTCTAAACAATGGGGTAGGTCAGTTTTTAAAAATTCATATATTTATTAAGAAATACGTAAAATATAATTAATTAATGATAAATTAAATATTTTATAATTATTAGATAGCTTAATGTACTATCACGCGATAATATCGTGCGAAAAGATTCATCGGACACCCCGCAATAGTAAATTATTTAATAAAATTAAAATTTCATTTGAAAATTGTATTGGGGTGCCATCTGGCGCGCTATTTTAAATTTAAATTATGTATCAGTTTCAACGGATCGCCGCGGATGGCGCCACTAGTTTTAAATTTGAATAGTAAAAATAATTCTTGCCAATATTTCCGATATTCATTACAGCCCCTGAGGTGTTTTTTAAATTAAAATGAAACAAGGGAAATGAAAAATTTGCAATAACTATTTTATTAATTCATGTCTACAAGCGTTGTTCCAATTTTTGTATGAAATATCAATAAATCGCCATTGCATGAAATTCTTCTGTTCAGTTAAGTACACTGAAGGACTTGTTATCCTTGAAGCACTTCACTAGATTGGCAGCCTTCTTACAGTCGTTGGGGCCAGCTGAAACAATTTTAACAGATTTATTAATGTATATCAAACTGATCAATATATTATTGCAACGATATAATTTCAAATACTCCACTTACTGATGTCCTTGCATTTGTTGATAACATCATCGATCTGCTCCTGTGTAACTCCAGCGGGTGCCTTCTTCCTGGCTGTTTCTTCGTTTATGGAACCGTCTGCGTTCATCTGTTACATAATTATTACTTGTTACAACATTTCATAATATCGCTGACAACATCGTTAATTAAAATAAAAAATATAACAATATGGAAGAATGTAGAGGTGAACAGAAAACAGAGTATATTTCTTACAGATCTTCCACTACAATTTACTATTTTTATCATAAAGGTTTGAAATAAATCAATGATATATCATTGCACTTACGATTCCAATCTTTTTCAGCATGCAGGAGGAGAAACAGGCCAATTTTTCGTCGTCCACGTTGAAATTACCGGCCTTCGCGTCGTCTACTACTTCTGCAATGTAAATGTAATTTATTCTTTATTTGTTAATATATTACTTTGCGCTGTTTTATAAATTATTTAAGTTGTAATTCTCGGACTTACTCGCGTCGACGCCAGTGTCCGCAATACAGTCATTCTTGTACTGTACTAGTTTAGCCTTTTGTTCGTCTGTGAGTGCCTAGAAACCGCAAAACACGTGAGCATATTGCAAAAATACTTTACTTAACTCACTCGAGTGTATTTCATTCAATGCCAAGGCAATCCACGGAATTAGCGAAACAATTCTCAAGAGAATAATTATCGTAATTATTGTCAATAAATTGTATGAATTATGTTTTTCAAGAAATCCACAAGCAATCATGCAATCAAAGACAAACCAGTAATCACTAATAAAGCACCAACAATTACACGGTCACAAGCAATCAGAAAACTTTTCAAAGAACGTAATCGCATTATGTCACGTTGATCTTCGGGGTTATCAAATAGTTCAATTAAAAATGCCGAAACTTGTTCATGTAACATCGTCTTTAAGAAAAATCTTTGAAACGTTTCATTCAGCATGATCCATGAAAAATGTATAATAAAAACTTTAAAATTAAGGACAAGGGAACAATTATAACAATGCCGTCATGAGTTACCATAAATATTCTGCACTTATTGGGTACAGGTAACCGGCACTCGATATCGTAAAATTTTATTGAAACAAATATCAAAAATTTTTAACAATAATCGAACAAAGTTACAAACGACCAGCTCTAGATAAAAAATAAAAATAGCATAGCGTTTATTAACTACGACGATTAAAATAAAATTTGGATATGCCGTTTCCAGAAGTTTATAGGGAAAAAATGAAATTTTTATAAATCTCACCAGGGCACTGACGAAGCAGAGGGCAAAGACAACGAGCACGGTCTTCATATTTGTAATTGGACGGGGTCGTCTGTTTGAAGTTTGGCGTGTGATGTTCACAGAGAACTGTACACAACATCGGATCTTCCAAGCGTTTTTATAGTTCCAGATAGGATCGACGCGGTCATATACCACCGATGTGTCATGGTTTCTCCTTCCATCGGCCGGCAAACAGACGGAGCATATGTTTTTTGGTCAACGATATCTCGACATTTTTCCCACCCGGTTACCTACCATAATATTCTACGGTTGTGTAACCGCTGACCGCTCGAAAGGATGCGCGATGGATTATTTTAACAAAGGACCCAGAACGCGCTACCTGCCCATCTACATCCCGTTAAGAATAAGAGAAAGAAAAAAGAAGCCCAATGATTCCTTTCGAGGATTTCAATGGATGACCCATCGTTTGGATCTAGAATTTTTTATTTGGTATTACAGCTATGAGAATTAAAAATCGTGACTGATGATCCTCGAATGTCGAACGAAAATACACGTTCGTGAAACGAAGCTTTTAAAATAAGAGATGATGGATGCGGAAATTTCAAGCGAATAATGTATTCTTAAAGTAAAAAAGAAAAGAAAAAGAAAGCGAAATATCTTCTGATACAGCCTCCCGATATTTTTCTGAACACGTAGAGAAAGGAGAGAAGATTTTAATTTCAGAGAGAAATAAAATATAATATAGCGTACGAATATTATTTTTCTTGCGTATTTCGAGTCTCCTCTATGTCTACACTCGTTATCTTATTATCATGTTCAGCCATTATCTCCTCCGAAGATAAATCATAGGAAAATGAAGTTTCGAAGAAGTTGAATCGGCATGTTTTTTGAATTCGTGGAAACGCGGAATCGAATTTCATTTAAATAATTTAATCGGTTCTATCGACGGTCGATACATACTTCGCGAGCGTTTCGAATGGAAATGTTTAAGTCAGCGACTACCATTAATCGCAATCGTAAATTTGAACGACAGCGACAGAAGTGGAGCTCGGATCGAACACTTTTTTTTTCCTTGTTCGAGAAGCGGCGAATGACGATGATGTTTACCACTTAACTGTGTCATTTAAGATTTCTCAAATCGCTAGAAAAGTCTGCTAGATCGAATATAGATGAGTCGCATGCAGCTGCTAAAAATACGTTCAACCTCCTCGGAGATGCTGGAACGCGCTTAAATTTCTCATCTAATCTATTGTTAACCGTTCGATATACGATTTACTATTTATTAGAATATAATAATAATTACGTTGACCCTTTCTCTTTAATTCGTTAAATTCCAACGCGAACCGCACGAAGTACGAGATGCCGCCATAAATACTAAATTAGGCGTAACAAGATGTCGTTGCCATAAGGATCTGTAGTCGTTGCAGCGACGATATTCGAAAGGGCCGTCGGGATTCCATAAAATCACAGTTCCCCGAAACGTAACGCCTTCTACAGCGCGCGTTCCATCGATCCTGCTTAAAATTCACGGGGAATTGTTGCCACATTGTTCAAACGGACCGGTCATCTCTTCGCGGCGAAGTAAACACGACGAAAAAAAAGGGACGAGAAGATTGTACGTCCGAGCGAGCAGCATGAATAATTGATGGGGACAGTTGTCGGCACTCTGCTACCATTTTCTTTTCGTGTGCACATTATCGAATTTTATTTACGGAGATACGTGACCGCGCGTGAATTCATCTTTTGTGTCGTCCGGCGAAGGTCACGGTGAACTCTTGTAATTTTATATGCCAGCCGAAGGATCGTCGACGAGGATTATCGACGGTTTTCAAGAAACAATTACGCGCTGTAATTAGCCGCAAGAGAATAAAGTGCGCGCCGCGAGAAACACGGACCCCACCACCATCGACCAATCCGTTCCTCCGCTATCTAACCGAGTCATATCTTTATGCATCTTTTTTATGTAGTGTAGTACAGTAAAATCTACTATCGAAATTTAATTCGAAATCCTTTCACGCCTTTCGACCACCGATAAGATTCGAATATAAGTTACCGAGACCGACGATTAAATATTCGTTCTGGGCACAGATAAAAAATGTTAAAAGAAAAGGTATTCATATATTTTTGTAACACCGACCAATTATAACTCCTACAAAAATGTTCTTATTATTTAGTGAACCGGCCCTTCCCGCATCTCAAAATATAATATCAAGTCACTTGGTCTAGTTTTAATCTTTTGAAACGGAACTATATTTCCTTACGAATTTAGCTGGCGATTAGTCAATATTGCCATAATTTTCAACACGGATCGTGCGACTTCCAGAGATTAATATGTAGACGGGAAATTACGCCGAGAGCATTTAAGCGATGGCGATCCAGATGATAGCGTTACACTATAATTACAAATTGCATTCTAAACGCGATCAACATATCGACCGGTTACGTACCTAAGCAAGATGTGATTAGGTGAACATGAACTCGAATAATTTATGAAGCTATTCTTAACGTTCTCATGGAAGTTTCCGCTATAATATAGTGGGAAGATTGTTTATTGAAAACGATCAAGGAGGAACGATTATTATGATTCAGGCTTCTATTTTTCTGTTCAAGAGTTGGGAGAATGATGTGATAAAATAATTGTGCATAATCGATGAACGCGATCGATTATTATCTGGAAACGTTTATTAGTGAAGTTACAAAGTTTCTTAATAGCATACAATCATATTTACACCATTCATTAACGCAACAAATTGACGGAAAAATAAGTAATTTTATTTCATGTACTCCAGTTACTAAAGTCTTTCACTTTCCACATTAGCACGGATGCTGTTTTATTATTCAAGCGTAAAGGTGATTAATTAATTAGTGTCCTTCAAAAATAGACCGTCATTTTCTTTCTCTATAAAAGAAAAAGTGACGACATTCGTCATATTTTTTGTTGTTGCAACATTCGAGAAAGGGTAAAATACTCCGCTTGTTGGACCGGTACGAATCTTGTATTGAGTAATGAGAAAAACAGAGGCAACAATGACCGCCAGACGCCACGATTATTCATAATTTGACCATCGTCGTCTCACAGGAAATTGCTAATAAACAAGGCAGCTGAGGGTTGCGTATAATTTAATGAAAGCATATGAAGATGATTTATTAGAAACTTCCATGTTGATACGTGCATACATACAGTATTGATGAAAAGAAACCGCAAGATTATATGTCGAATTCCTTAATATCAATTTTTTAACTGGAAAAAGAATCTTCGTATCTACTTTTTCAATTATGTTTATTTAAATGCATTGACGTAGATCCAGAAGTCGTGCGTTGCTTTTTATTAATTTTTTCATCGTTTAATCACAACGAAATACTACGACAGAGATACGAATTTCAGGAAGTAAACATCTTTATCAACTAGTTTTCTTCTAAAAAATCGATAACTCGAACGTAGTCCACGATTTTACGTAATTTGTTCGGTGAATTTGTGACATTGAATATACTTTCAAATGATTTTACGCATAGGATCAAGAATTGTAATCCAGTTTTAAAATATTAATTTTGAATATAATTTGAAATCGAATATTGTATTTCCAATTAAGTCCGGTGCTGCCACCGGTGTCGACGGCCACAACCGTTCGATGCGTTAGAACGAGCATGCACTGGCGATGGACACCGCCGACACATAGAAGTGCAGTTAACATTGCGGTACAGAATATTAAATTAAGTAGTTTCGCGTAGCATGAAAGTACAACTGCCAAATTGCCTTACGAAACATGGGAGATAAAGGTAACGAATTATTCCAAGAATTTGTAACTATCGTCCACGATCCTGTGATCATTTTATCTCGCTGACAAATAACACCGTGACATTTGGTTCGCGTGAATCGTCACCGTTCGAGTTCGACAGTTAGAAATTGACGAAACATGCGAACGGTTCAGATATGTATTTAATCGAATGGTTAATAAAACGCTCGAGTCTTTATCAATTCATCGGGACCGGTTCCTTGTGACGTACTAGGTTAGGATACGCTTGTAAATTGGGTCATTTGAAAGCGCGCCACTTTGAACGGCTCAGCTGTCACCAGAATATTTGCATTCTTCGTTGCAGATTTCGATTTTTTTTTCTGTTTTTCCGCGTTTGTTTTTCATACCCCGAGATCGATTTGCAGCGATGCATTCAATAGCCTTTGGGAACACCGTGTAACCATCGGTTGATAGGTAATTAAGACAACGCCAGACAGTGCTGATAAACGTTCGGTAATATTCACCGACTTTCGGAATGTGTTATCTCCAGTTTTTAAAAAATTCTTTTTTTTAAGTTCGAACAAAACAGGGGGGTTGCAATAACATAAAACACACGTTTGGAATTGAAACGATCGAAAAATCACAATAAAGACACACAGAAATGTACTTTGGAATTGTTACATTCGATATGCTCGACCTTATAATTCTTTATTTTCACATTGATGTATATGGGTATCTTTTTGTGCTTTTTATTCGTTATGTAAACTGTCACATAACGCTTAGTCTCTTGTTATATGCTACTATACTTATGTAAACACAGTGGATGTGTTTCTTGTTTCCAATCCCGGATTATAACATTGAACATTTAGGTCTTCAGTTACCTAGACTTAGTTGCTTAGACTATAGTACTCGTGCTGCCGTGCTTCCTATCATCATATTTAAACGTTACTAGTGATTTTGAAATGCACAAAAATGTTCCCGCCTTAATGGGACTGCGTAATTCCCCATACAAACGCTAGGTGGCGATTTCCCATGTAGAAATCAATTTAAAATAAGTTTCCCGTTAAAATAAAATCTGGGATTTTTGTTTAGAACGAATCTCGTTCTTTAAATGCAATTTTATTTTATCATTCATTTATAATTATCTGTCTGTATCGAAATATTATTTGATAGATGATATATGTCTGGTATTTACGGGATAACGTTCACATAATAATGTTAAATAATTTTACCGTACTTAAATAATTTTAATTGATGAAAATAATAATCTATTTAATATCCTAATTAATAATCTACTTAAATCTACAATGGTGTAGGAAACTATTTAGTTACTTTGTTACGCAAAATACCTAAACAAACGCAGGCCGGTTTGCATAATTTTTAGCTGCTAACTCGTGTTAATGAAATCTGAATCTGTTAGTATTTCCAGTAAGTGCACTAACGAGAAACGCAAATG
Organism: Augochlora pura; assembly: GCF_028453695.1. NCBI lineage: Eukaryota > Metazoa > Arthropoda > Insecta > Hymenoptera > Halictidae > Augochlora > Augochlora pura. The sequence continues at coordinate 28,940,535 of NC_135774.1, read as the reverse complement.
GCACTTTCCAAGTATAAAGTTAGTTTTTCCGCGCTAATTCGAATTAGCTTAATTCGTCGTTCTTTATGCATTTGAATGTGACGAAAATGCTTTATGAATCACTTTATTTATAATAAAGTACGTACTACACTGTAGTAAGAATTAGGGAAGTATGCTCGAACGCTATTTTTACTTCAACATTAAATATTACAAAATTATAAAAAAATTTCTTCCCTAATAAAAAATTTTTTTAGAGCATCACGTGCACTTCAGCGGAGGAAGTAGTCTCGCGAAAGACAACAATATTATGATACAACCGCAGCGACATGGACAAATCGATGTGTACCTTGGATTTTTACAACTTCATCACAGGTATCATTTCCAAACAAAATTCATACCCCTTTTATTTTGCTATTTTTATAACACTAGTCATGAGCTTAACATGATCCCAATTTCTGTGCAGGTATCTTGTGGAATTTGTAATTCCTTGGAATGCATGTCAACACAGCGGAGGAAAAGCCGCAGCACCAGCTGTAATTGTTGGAATCAAGAATCCCAATTGTCACATAGTTGATATTGCTCAAGATAAGGACGGCTTAAGGTACAAATTTTTAAAAACAGTCATAAAACAGCCAACACTTGTTACGATCAAGAAGTTCAAGAGCCTTCCTCTGTAACAGGTTGAAAATAGAGTTCCTAGCTCACAAGGAGAAGATCTTAAAAGAGGAAGTGCAAATAAGCTGCTGCAAGTCCGGGACCCCGTTCAAAATCCAGCTGAGTGCACGTGTCTTAGCGAAAGACAAGGGCACCCCGTTGCTGAGGAACGGCATTCACAGCATCGGTGTGGAGAGACCGGAGGAAGATGAGGTCTCCGAGTAGATCTCGCGTAATGTAACGATATTTTCCGCATATCTAAGAGTCGAGTTGTTCTTTTTTTCACAGGTGCTGGGTACAAAAATTAAAGAATACCTGAGATCGCACGGCCAACATCAACCTTGAACGGAAACCAGCGTCCAGGTTCAGGAAGGAAAATCGCGCGTCCGGTTGGCAATGAAGCATTCAACAGGGGACGGCCTAATTGATATAGTGTGTTTTGGTCGGTGACTAGGGAATGGCTACAATTAGTCGACATAAGCAATCACGTTTACCATGTCTCTTTACCTTTAAAACGTAGGATACGCCCAAGACGAGCCTAATGCAATCCGCCGTTTCACCTTCAAATTGCACGGTATTAACTTTTGCAAATTAAGTGCGCAGTGTTCACTGACGAGCTTTTCACAACCCCGTTGTTCTATCGTGTCGATGTCGTAGAAGTCTATTACAGAAACGACCCTCACGATCAAGGAAAATTAATGTGTTCCTATGATCGGCCTTTCCGATGAATCACACCGAGATATGTAATTACTGCTAAGTACCGCGATCACCTACTATTAACTTCTTCAACGAAACGTATCACGTATTGCCTAAAAGTGTTTACTATATCTACGATATATCCACTCTCAAATCTATTTGTAATATAAGCCAGATTGTATTTTACTATCATTTTACATCGAGCGTAGGCTTTACGAACCTCTAATCAAACAACAATTACGAAGCTGCGAGCGTCGACGCTGTTTTTTCTAATTCCTTGCTAAGCTGAGAACGAATCACAGATAAACGAACGAATTTAACGACAAACAAGGTGTTTTATTAAACGATTATCTTGCATCGAAATCTGTCAACTTTTAATTTAAGCTCTGATCAACGTCTTCGACCAACCTTTACTAGCGAGAATATATTATGTAGTAGGTAACACCATCTTAAATGAAGCATCTCTATCTGTTACTATGCACGGTGATGCTCATAAGGGAAAGATCTTTGTTGGACTCCGATTTTAACCAGCCTTTGTATTTTTCTACTGCCATAATTGCTTGGCAGTAGAAAGATATGAACAATTTTCAGTCCACGGATCAGGAACGAATTTTACATTTTAATTGATCATGAGGGACACATCGGATTGCAAAGGCTTGTTAAAATTGAAGTTGGGCTTCTTCCCTTGTCAGACAAGTCCACTTAATTTTTGTATACCCGCAAAGACACCTAGTAGACGCAGGGATTCATTGTCAGCACCGGAAGCTAGTCTTCTTCATAGGAATGCCGGTCGGTCCATCGACAAACTCGCAAATATTAAAGCCAAGTCTGGCCAATGGATGACAATTGCTCTTCGGGTTACCCCACTTGCCCCTAAAGTTCATCCAGCCAGGCAGGATGCTGTTCTCCTCCTTGAGGAGCAGCTCTATCTTCTTCCATGTAGGCCAGGCAGTTCCAAAGCCGCTCTCATCGTACAAACGGGGCAACCTAACGAACTTATGCTTTCCCGGTGCTGTCCAGAGTCCATGGGATCCGCGGGCGCTGAATAGTATCGGATGAGAACCGCCAGCGGTGAATACCCTTTCTGGGAATATGGGTTTCTGGAAGATGCCCTTTCGCGTCTCCTGACTCTCGTATACGAACGTGCCGCTCCGCAGATCGTATCTATAAAATGCGCCGGCGTCGTGGGCGGACACATACATCGCCGAAGGATAATTGGCGTCCTGGAACAGTTCAAACGGAAGCTGAACGAGCGCAGAAGACCTGAAAGCCAATAAGAGGAACAGAAGACACTTTCTAATATGAATTATGAGTACCGTGGTCGATTCATCTCGAATGTAGAACAAAAAACTGTTACGCCCTCCATTGGCAATGCCCGGGTCTATTTTGATCTGGAGGAACAAAGTCTCTCCAGTCGATTGGATTAAGTCAGCATGTAGTACGATAGAAACGACAAAGGAATCAAGTATGCAAACAATACCTTCGAGATGCATTTAAAAAGAATTAATAAAACTATGAACGGTAAATATCATTTCGTTAATTACATAAAACCATACGATACAATTCAAACCATATTTCAAGATTTTAACAAAGCCATACACGATAAATTATTTTCTCCGTTTAAAATAGCGTCGTTAATGTCATCGAAATGGATTGGCCGAGCGACAAGGATCTTCGATACGTCGGCTTGTGTACCTTGAAATAAAGACTCATGTGTTCCCAATCGCCCACATGGTTACCGTACTCCTTCAGCATGCCCAGACACATGCCGCCTACAGTGGGTATCGGCCAGGTACCAAAAAATCCGAGATCCAGAACGCAGACTGCCTTTCCCTCGCTGAACGGATAGAACATCCAATAGGTCACGTGAAAGCGCAGCTTCCGGGACCTGGTCCTTTTTTTCGTCGTTTTCTCGAAATCCACGATTTTCTGCGGACACACACACATACAGTCCTGCGAACGTCGGGGACGCGGTAAAGAGACAGGTCGTCCCGTTCCGAGTTTTCACTCGATGGTTTCGAAACCTACCTCGCCGCTGGACTTCGGCTCGCTCCTCCACGCTTTCCCCGGAAGATTATTCGCAAGGATCGCCGGAGACCCGAAATCGTTTTGGATCGAGTTCCTCGACGGTGGCCAGGCCTCGCCCCCCTTTCTCCGCGACCTCCTGGCCGCCGATCGCACGGTGTTCGAGCTCGCGGTGTCCGCGATAGCGTCTTCGGGCTCGCAATTGTTGATCAAAGCGTAAACCGGCACCGATTCCGTCGGCTTCCGACCGTACAGGAACGACGATCGGTTGCCCAACAGCTCCTCTGTCGATCATGCAACGATTTAGAAGTGCAACCAGATCCACGATCACACACTTCCCAACGAATTAAATACCCTGTTTGCGTTTCTCCATAACCGGTAGAAGATGTTTCCAATCCAACAGTACTACCGATCATCGAAACGCAAAATCGGTGTTGGGACAGTGTGAGCTCGATACGATCTCGTTCTCATTTACCTACGTCGACTCTGGTGCGCAGGTAGTCGTCGTCGGGATCCATGTTGTCGAGGAAGTCAGGCACCCCGAGGGGCAAGAACTGTTCGCCAGGGGCCAGCCACACTAGGGGCGCCCAGTCTCGTACTAATTCCTTTACTGCAATTAACGCGCGATTAATGTATCTTGTTCCCTGAAGCTTGAACGGTAATTTTAAATTATGTATGTGAGTAACCAGCGCGATCCTAACTGGAGGACTACTAAATTGCCGATCTCTAAAGTAACAGCTAAAACTTGACTGAACATCTGACATACAATCTCTTCTTTCCGTTTCAACGGATTCCAGTTAAAACGGCAATTTCCACCGTAGCGAAATTTTTGTCGTCCGTTCAATACGCGAGGCGGTATGTATTTGATTTCTCCGAGCGTCCCCACGGTTGTGTACAAGCTTTTGAATGATTATTGGACGAGGATTACCTGAAATATACTAATTACGTCGACCGCGTATGGTGCACGCAGCGGGTTTCGGTACGAATGTAATATCGAATCGAGCCGGTTAAGTGGAAGAGAAACGCGCTTTATAACCACGGTATCGCGCACGATAATGACGGTCAACGATAGGAACGTCACCAGTCGGCAATAATATAATATGTTTATTAGAAAGCCTGTTCCTCCGCGACAGCGTCGTATGTGGTACATAGATTTAGGTAGAAAAAACGAAAAGCCTTGGGGGATTCTGCTTTCATTGCGTCTCAAGTAGGCAGGATGCGCGCGTGCACCCACGTGCAGCAAGAAGACCGTGCATCGAATGGTTGCATCGTTCTTACGATATCGTTCGCTTTTGACCGATCGTTGGTCCTGGATTATAACTCCTGGTGTTGGGGAGAGGGGCATGTGATTGACCGAAACGCCATCAAAAGTGTGTGACCTTTTTTTGATTGTTATATTGTCTTTGAACCGATAACACCTGACCATTAACGTTAAAGCGTCATCGATACCTCTTGGCGTACACTGTACACATTGACGTAAAATATTATTTAATACTGCCAGAAATACGAGCATCATTCCCGACAAAACACACCAGTTCGTGTAAGAGATTTCTTCTTAGTTAATCTCGTACAAAAGGTAAACTAAGATGTGAAAGGTATCTTTGCTTACATTGTATTGTATTGTGTATTTATTTTTGCGAAGGTGCCGCTTAGATAACATAACCTCGTTTTGCACCTTCACCGTTACTTCCGTTTGCTTACATTGAGATTTCATTTATCAAATCAAGTGGCCAATATCAAGAATTTCCCGGTAACAAAGCAATGTGATTAATGAAAGCGAGATGCCAGCAGAGAACTGCTGCTCTTAATTGGGAACACGCGAACATAATTCGAATTCCGACCGCCTACACAATCGCGTCTCAAATAGGTCGACCATTGGATAACACGTAGCCCCGATGGATACACACCGGCAAGGTACATGGATTCGAGTGACAAAGAATGACGGTGCTAGATGAAAAAAAGGGACAGTTCGCTCGGACTTTGCATTCGGTAAAACGCTTTCACCGTTGCCTGTCCACGTGTAGGCAGTTCCCGACCCATTCATCGTCGTCGAAATCATAATTATTATGTATGTACCACCACCGACAGCACGCCCGCCATATTCGGTGTTACGGCACGCAGCCCATTATGCTTCCGCAATTAAGGATCGCGCGCCCGTTAACGGAAACAGGTTTCTCAAAGCGACGCCGCTTTGTTTCCACGAGCTAATTGTTTCGTTGGTTACCCTAGACCGTGGCGTAATTGTCGGCGACATTTTTCCCCGAGGCGTGAAAAAAAACGCGTATCAGATTCGACGTCAAGATAAAACCGTACCGGCGAAAGAGCGACGGTGTTACGGTATCCTGTAATTGCTCCCACGAGTCCACGAACCATTCTACGAAATTTTTAACATTTACAACTTATTTGTACCGTCTTACGTTGACTTTCAATATCGCTTCAAATTATAGATTGCAATAAACGCTTTGGCATTATCTGAAATTTTCTCCCGAGTCAAAAGGGAATTACAGATCAAGAAACAAAAAGATCTCGTTACGCAGCTACGCGGAAATAGAAAAATTTATTATCGATGGAAAACTCTAATTATCCGACAATCAGTTTAACTAAACAATTTATTAAAGGCCTGATAAATAAGTGGGTTAACAAGGATATTTAACAGTCTTGGTAAAATTGTCTTTAAAAAAAGCGTTTGTATTTTGTTCCAGTTACGATTTCCAAATGGTATAATGTTTGCCCGATGAACAAGAGGAATCGACAGGTCAGGGATCGATTTGACTGTCAACGTGACGGTGGGAGCGCGAGCGTCCCCGAGCGAACGAAATCGAAGATTAATGGAAACTTGTTTCGGCCTGGCTGACAATCGTGAAACCGGTCCGAGAAATGGGACGATCGATTTTCAACCTCGCAGCGATCCACGGGCCGCCTGTGTGTGTTTTGTCCCTGAAAATAGATCGGCCGATTTCGCCGAACCGGAGCGTTTGTTGTCTCGTTATGGGGCCCGTGCTAACTCCCCGGCAGTAATTCGCGTGGCCGCCGGACCAAACCGTTTCACCGTTAATCCACCGACTCTCAGCTTCCACCCGGTCACCATAGCGATCGCGTCCCGATTCGAGACGCCTCGATGTCAGGTACACGCGAACCCGTCTTCGTTATCCGAGCGATCGTGTTCGTCGGGAGAAAGAATTCGCGACCCGCGCGGAATCGGAAAAATCGCAACCCAGTCATCGGGAACGCTCTAATTACACGAACTTAAAGCGTGACCGATGAAGACACCGAATGAAGAATTCCAAAGAACATCGTCGATTTCGTTGCTCAAGCTAACACGTTATTGCAGTTAAACGATAATTGATAGGTGTTCGACCGGTTGAGCACTTTAACTTGGGCTGTTTTACTTTATTGCTTCCATCGCGCTCCTTTATAGCGTGCTCACGTTAAGTGGAACCTCTCAGAATAATATCCGATGGGAAGTCACTTGTTTTTAACATTAATCGGCTTTCAATGATTCTTATTCCGCTCATTTTTATATCTTCGAACTTCGATAATCCACCGAGCTTCGAAAGTAATGATATTTTCTGCAAAACTATCATAATAATCGTTTAAACGAGTGCACAAGACTAAGCGGAACCATTCGAATAATGTAGCCACACGTTTCAAACACTTCTGAATATTCGAGAGAATATGTATTCAAGGAGACGGTGCAATTTTTTTACGGATTTTTCATTGCCTTTTTGTATCGTCTCGTATCAAACGATAAACCGTCAAGGGAATATCCAAGGGACGACGATTATTTGAACTCGATCTTTGATCCTTACCTCGCTCTTCCTCGACGATTTCCGTTGAGTCGGCGATCATATGAACGATACACAGAATCGTCAACAAACACTGCATCGTATCCGACGCGAACGCGCATTTTGACGACCGCGGGTCGGCAGGTCCGTGAAACTTTTGAATTTTTAAGGCCCGTTTATCGTCGACGCGCCATTTTCCCGCCACTTTTGCATCCCTACGCCGCCACCGCCGTCAATCACCGGTAAACTCTCCTCGAGGTTAACGATCGACGTTCTGCTACCAGCCGGAGTGTTTCACGGGTAACTGACCGGTTCTCCCGCGGGTTCCGACGTGCCGCTCACCGGACAAACGTTACCGTCGCTTACCTTACTACCATCCTCGTGCACGCTGTTACGTGGGAAAATGCCACCGTAACGAGACACAACCCCTTCTATCGGCTTGAAATTTCGATCCTGCCGCCGCGGCAGCCCGCCGACCGAACGCGTGCGAGAAAACTGTAAAATATGTAAGATAAATGCGACCGTAAATCATGCTTGAACCATGGTCACGAACAGCTTATGAATTGGAATGAAATGAAAGTCAAGAATAATCGAACTCGCGTCGGAGGTTTCGTTTTCAAGGAAAGTGCGCTTGACAGCTAGTCGAGTATGCCTGCACCTAGTTGACGATTGGCGATACAGACTTCGCTACAAAGAGCTGACTATATTTTTAGAGCGGACGGATCGCTGAAACTTATTTAGTTCGAAATTTAGTATTTTAGGTGTGTCTGGCTTTTAAACATTCGCAGTTTGAAGTCTGAAGCAATAATAAGTAATGGAACGTCGATGCTGATATGATTAGATCACGGATGCCCTTGTCAAAGATGAATGAATCAAATAGTGTGAACTAAAAACATATGAATTAATATTCAATGTTATAATACGAACATAATAAAAATAATTAAGGAACGTTTTCATTTATGAATGAAGATGGAAGGAAAAGGACTATGATAGATTGTTCGTGAAATTGTTGAGCCGGAATTCTAGGAAACCATTTGTGTGATGAGTGAAATGGAAAACGAGTTGCGCGTATGATCGCAACAAATATGTGCAGCGTTCTTCGTGTTCGCTATTTTACGTTTATTTACTATCATACGTTTCCTTTTGTTTGTTTTAACTAAAACACGGTTTCGTAAGCGGTTCACGGCACGTAAAATTACTGTTATACCATTAAAGTTACCGCAACTCCGCTTTCTCTTCTGTAACTTTTAGACTGCCAAGGACGCAGGTACCCTATTCGAAAATAACACAATTATTTGTACCGACAGACCGACATACAAGAATTTTTTGATAAATAATTACTTCATCTGACGTTAGAAGAGAAAATATTTATTAGTGTTCACAATTTTACAAATTTGCAATAACGGTGAGTTAGTTGGTCGAATAGCAGTCACGCGTTTCATTTATTTTTCATACGCAGCATAATCTTTATCTTCATTTTCTTATTTTTTGTAATCCGTAGTACAAACTGCTGTACGAGCTACTAATATTTTATTTATTACAAACAGTACATTATTAGATCAACGCATAAAAAATAAATCACACCACAACCCTATTAACTACAAAGTATAAACGTCGATAATATTAATCTGTGACAGTACTGAACCTTTCTGTTAGTTCATTGTTTAACAAACAAACATATTTTGAACACGTTCCTCCGAAAGTGAGAAATATCTTATTATGAAAAGGCAGTCAACTTTTTTTAACGTTGTCTAGAGATAATCTTACATATAATTTTTGAGATAATAATTCTTTCATATAATGATAGTAATTAGTTATATAGTTATATAGTAATATTAAAGTTATAAGGGTTGAATAACATACTTTAAAAAACTAAAATAATTTTTGTTTTTAATTTTTATCAAAAAGAAAGTTATCAAAGAATTGTCCGCATAATTATTTTTTAAAAATGCCTTACGAAATTTTCAAAAATATGATACAGCGTTTTTAATTTGCTTTTGTTATTATAAAGTATTTATACCTTTTATAAATTTTTTACATAGTATAGTACCATGTTTAGTACTGTATTTAAATAGCTGTAAAAGTAACATGTTATTGTGTCCTTATATAATAAAACTGTAGCTGTCTATATTAATTTTTGTAGCTCCGTTTCTTAAACGAACCAGAATTGGAAAAAATCTTTACATTAAACATTATCCTCCTTCTTCGTGTTGATTTATCTATATCCTATGTCTGCAGATGGGGCAAGTTGGCTATAAAATATTTAAATCAAGTTAATCAATTAATCTACTTTTCAAACACAAAGACATATAGCAAATATTCATAAATCTTCAAGAAAAGGACACACGTATAGAATCACTGAATTACCATAGTCGCAGCTTCTTTCCAATTACGAATACAAACTTCATGAAACACATGTGAGCATTCTAGTGCTGTTACAAAAACCGTACCCAATTCGTCCGAACATATTGTACAGATGTCTGGTCTTTCCGTTGTATCCCATCTCCTAGGCGTATAATTACTAAAAAAAGAATTTCAATTAATACTCATGCTTTCAATTAAGAATAACATTAAATTCCTCTATATAGATGCTCGCAGAAATGTCAGTTTTTGTTTCTTCATAGAACTGCATAAATATAAAGAGATCCTTACTATCCATCTCAAACAAAACATAATCTCTGTTTCATAAGTTATAAATAAATTAAATAAATACAAAAATGGAATATGACGTTATTCTGATAAGCGAACCATTGTAAATACATAATACATTTACGAAATACATACGAAGAAGTGTTTGGATTATTGGGCGGATCTCTCCTGGTCTTTGATTCATATGACTGCTGTGGTGCTCGTCTTTGGTTCACCAAGGAATAGAATAAAAATGACACAAATGCTACACCAAGAGCAACAACAGCTGTACCTGCGTACGCCATTCCTTTGCTGTTGAACTACAAAACTGTTTATAAGAAGATGTATCAAAATGGTACAAAATATCAATCGAAAGACTGATCTCGGGGAATTTACAGGAATAACCTGGTTAATGTACATAGAAACATAAACGTTAGGTAGCCCATATACACTGCAGAAAGAAGGTTATCGCGGACACGTTGTTCCACGAATTGCCGCTCGTAGCAGCGACGTTTCTGCTGTGTATCGCGTTCTATATGTCGTGTAATTTGCGACGACTTCCCTTCTTCCGACACCCGAAAAATACGGACACGTGGTGTCTTCCGGCCGAAGTAGTGCCAACTACGTAATTGAAAGAGATATAAAAAAATAAGAACACGTATATGGGTTAACAACCCTTTAAAATCGGATCCACCTAAAAGTTGCTAACAATGACGTCCTCTAGTTCTTTGCAAGTACACTATGTATATAGCGATCTCTCATTGGTATAATTTTTTCTGCTAGTAAAAATTTAGCGAACAAATCGCTTTCATTACGTCAAATTAAATGGTTCGTTATCGGCAATTGTTTCTTTCTACGATGAGTTAGTGACTCTCGCGTAAAATAAATTAGCCCCTTTGTAAACATGTCCATTGATACTGCTGTAGTCATGTTCGTTTTCGATGAGGATTTTCCTTGTCATTAAAGTTAAACGCAGTAGTACATATTTACACTTCGCCGTTACAGGCTGGCCAATGCAAACTTTGTAATTTAGCCAACTGTACAAAACGATACATGGAAAATGTACTGAGAGAAAGAGAGGGAGAGAGAAAGTCCGAGAGAGAATTTCCTGCCCTGACAGATTCAGGGTTTCAACACATTTTTTCTATACGAAATTGCCGAAAATCTTACGAGCAGCTGTGATTTTTTTTACGTCCCTTAATCAGTCTCCTCAACTAAACTCTTTACCTTCTTTAAACTATTGTGCTTAAATGAAAATATGCATACATATATTTATTAAATATATGATCATGACCTTAACGTTACATTTTACATTTAAATTTCCCTCCTATCGCCATTTGTCGGAACATATGTGTATGTTGAAAAAGTAGTAGCGCTATAATAAATCGTAACCATGTCGCGTGCTAGAGTGTAGGCACATGATAGTACCAATGCATACGCAAGGAAATGAATATAGAAACGTCATTGTTTTATTGGAGAAATTTGTTAATTTCTGCACTGTTTGACATTTCAAATATCATCCAATTGTCATTGTAGCATAATGTAAAACTCGAATGGTTAAGTACAAAATGTTTTTATATCAATATCTATTACCATGTTTATTCGAACTAGTGATTATTGTAATTTGACAAGTGGTATCTGTTTACAAATCGTATTTTATAGGATACTTGGAATGAATGATATTGCCATTGCAATTAGACTTTGTGTTTTGCTATCAACCAAGGATATGGATATGCATATTTGTTTATTAAAAATGCTCATAATACGGTGAATGTAAACTATTTCGAACCCTCGCTACGTAAGGATAGAACTAATTTATTCGTAATGCGTAGATTATTTATTCATCAACAGTTATAAAATAAATACATCGTTCAACTATTTACAAATTGACTATATAATTTCGAAGAAATGATAATTCGTCCGAAAATGTCACACTGATACTTTCGAGAGATATTAGTTTGCCTCTCTTGACGTGTTTTACGTGCAAATTTCAAATTTCTCAACTTGTGACTTGTAAAACTTATAATCGAGTTTGTTAACAGTGCTAAATTACGAGCTAGTACGGATAATAAATAAAAACATCGTTCTGAAAACATTTTCTTCACAGGGACGTGTCTGATGAATCGTTGTTGCACTTCATAACAAACGAAAATTCACTTGTATTTTATTCGGATTGAATTAATTTCAGATCTGGCAATCCAAAGTCGTCTTGGAATGCGACGGTGACAATGTAACAGGTGCTAAGGAAGTGATTGAGCGTTGGATCGATTGTAACGCCGGCCCCTGTTGTTTAATTAACATATGTCTCAACGATTGCGCTTCCTCTCGAAGCGTTATTATTTGCGCCTTTAAAATCGCATTTTCGTGCTCCAGCATCGTCGCCCGTAATGCGATCTATAAAATAGCAATAACATTAGCAGTACAAACGGATCATACGTTTCCCTAATTTATGAGACTCACGTGATCCTCTCGAATTTTTCGAGCATCCCGAGACTTTTTCGCGGCCTGATTATTACGTTTACGTCTCTCATAATACTTCTCATCTTTCTGATCGTCGGGTATCGGTTTTTTCTCACTTCTGGGACGCCGTTGCCCGTTTGCGATTCCATTTGTACCCAAAAAGTGACGGGTTACCATGCCACCTGATTTACCAAAACGTGTTGCACACCAGTTAAAAATTTGTCTTTTTCATAGAATTATTTTATTTTATTTTAGGAAAGAAGCCAAAAATAAATGCCCCGGGTGAGGATCGAACTCACGACCTTAAGATTATGAGACTTACGCGCTGCCATCTGCGCTACCGAGGCAGTTGAAAACGATCTTTTTTAAATATAAATAAATCCGGTAAATTCTTAATTTTATTGTATTGATGAATATATTTATCAACTTACCAGCGTTAACGTTCGAAAATGGTTGTGGCACGCTTATAGATTGCATCAATGGTGGCACGCTTGATAAAAATGGTGGTGGGAGTAGGGAACCCGGAAGCGAGAAACTTGAAGACAACGTTGATGGTGACAGAGGCGATGGTGATCGTCCAATTGTAGTATCCCTTGCACTAGAACTTGCTAAAATGTCAGGCTCCCCCAAATTATAGTCTCTGGAATTGTATGGCTCGTATCTACACAGGTCTGGCAATTGAATATAATTATTTACAACTTATAAAATACTTTTTATTGTTTGTTATTCAGACAAGCAAGTTACAGTATCTTTTCAAACACAAATCATAAGTGTTGTATATTTTTTATTATCGGAAATTGGTGTAAAATGAAGCGTACACTATATTAACTGTAAAGAAAAGTCAGGATGCTCAATATTGAATGAATCGTTAACTGCGACTGACGTTGGAACCATTTGGAACCACGAATAAAAAACTCGGGTCCTCTCGTAACTCGAGACTGCTGTGGTTAGGCCGCAAAATATGTACCAGCCTTGAGCATAAGCATTGATATATTGTATACTCCCTATCTTTCTTTTAAACGGTTTTGAGAACATTGGTTTCTTATTGCTGTCGGACAATAAGTGTATCGTTGTAAATGACTATCGGTATTCAATTTATTTATATTATTAATGTTTATAACTGTGCTAAATTTACTGCAGTATAAAATCAGACTACTTCAGGAAGCATGCTCTGTGGATGCAACTGTATTTTCTTCGCTTTCCCTTTTTAGAGCGTGTATGATATGTTTGCTACGCGGTTTGGTACAGGCGATGACCATCTGAGATTAACGGTTAAGAGAAGCTCGATCAAGATAATAAAACTGCAAATGTTTCTCTTGCACGAGTTCGTATATGAGTGGCTACGTGATCAAATAATTTGAAACTATAAGAGCACGCTGTGGAAATCACACTTTTCAAGAGAGAGTGTATCAACACCTTTGTTACCACATTTGTTAGCACAAGGATTATTTTAATTATTATTTAACAGCACATCGAATTTTATATTCAAAATTTGACCAATTCTTTTGCGTTTAGACATGCGATTTGTCCGTAAAATAATGTATTATTTTTTATTGCGTCAGAGCTGGATTGCATCCATTTTGAAGATGCTGAGTACCAACAGCCCCTGTGGCCTAATGGATAAGGCATCGGTCTCCTAAACCGGGGATTGTGGGTTCGAGTCCCACCAGGGGTATTCAATTTGAATATATTTTTTTCTTTCTAATTCACAGTACTATTTATTATATTACTTATTCATTCTTCAATGAAACATCAGTTAAGAATTCAATTTATTTAACGAGAAGAAATTTGTGTAAACTTGAGCATAATTATACACATGCTGCATGTTTTCGTAGAACATTAATATTTTCCTAACTGTATACTTCTTTTTGTTTATTATAGTTAATGTTTTCAATAATATTAGTCAGTTTTAAGCAGTGCGCGATAGGTCAAATTAACAGAAGCAGTACACAATGAAAGATTTTGCTGTAAAAATATATCGACATGTTAATTAAAATCATAAAAAAATGAATTCATTCCTATTGTATGTTGTTTAGAGATTATAAGGGTAGGAAATTAATGAAAGTTGAAAAAAATAAACCTCCACCGTGACAATGTGTCAAATTGGCACATTGCCGTGACCAGGATTCGAACCTGGGTTACTACGGCCACAACGTAGGGTCCTAACCACTAGACGATCACGGCTACTGGAGGATTTGAAGACCACCTCGAAATTCGCCGATATCAATGTTAGCAACGACCGACTTGTTCACTTGTCCGTGACTTTAAGTTTCTGTGCTACGTAATTACAAAGTAAATCGATACTAAACTTTCTTCCAGAGACATCAAATTAAAAGATAACAATTTTAAACTAAAAATATAAAACTCTCATTCATATATGTAATGATCACCAATGTATACGGTTGGAGATTCCAAGCACGGAATGCAAACAATTTAAAATTGATGTTTGATTTTCAGCGAAGTAGCAAGGAAATCAATGTAAGTTTTACGAAATATTTATACATTTTGATCATAAGTAAGTTTTATAAGTTTTGTTAGTTACTTTCAATTAAATTACAGACAAATAAATATTAGCGACGGATGGCCTGGTAATAAATTATGATAAATATTTATACGATGCAAGAGGCAATAAAACAAAGAAAAAATTGCACGTACGGAAAGATCGATGGACACGTAATTTCGGATGAAGTAATATGAAATGTGACGTCTGTCTATTTGTAAAATTAATAAATTACCTGAGGATGGCGCAAACAAGTTGTAACTTCTTAGAAGATGCAACGCGGAGAACGCGCTGGAAACTGAGCTTCCGGTGCAGATCGTTCGTGCCGGTGCGTGGGAGGTCATTCCTTCTAAAGTCCTTTAGAATTTTAGGCCACAGATAGATGCACGAAATTCCGGAACGAAAGTAACAACAACTATATAGTACAAATGACAACCAGTCCTTTTGGAAATGTTCGTATTATGCGGTAAAAATGCTCTTCAAACTGTCCATTTAGTGATAAAATCTTGAAGCCATTTTATCGATTTCACAATAGCAGTATCTTCAGGGGCAACTGAATGATCTTGAAGAATGTCTGTCTCCATTTCATCCTGATCGATCCTCAGGGTCCAATTGTTCCGGTCCGAAACGAATGGAGTCCAATAAAATCTTCGCCGACGCAACTTTGTCAAGTTGCAGAGTAATATTGTTATCTATTTTCTCTACGAAATTCAAAATTTTTTAACATTGATTTTATCACGCAGATATCAAAGAATTTTCGAAAATGGGTGTTCTCGATTACGTTCTTCAACGTAAAGTACAACTTGTCTTCGGTGAACTGTCTTCGTCGATGTTCCTGGATCCTGTTGACGTTACGCGTCACGTGCTCCTTTACCGCATACCTCGCCACCAGAAGAATTTCCAATTCGTCGTCGCGAGGGGTGATTCCCGCCCCTTGGTGCATGCGCAACAGTAAGCGGAACGGTTGTTCCGCCCCTGAGGCATTAGGGGCGAGCAACCGGGACGGGCTTCAAGTGGTCAACGAAGGCAAAAGCCAGACGGATTGACCAATCCCAGGGAGAAGCAATTGTTCACCCTAGGCGTATCACGACCCTAATCTGCCATCCGTTGCGATAACAGGTCGCCCGGCTATTCGCGTCTTGCATGACTGAATGACGAAGATTAGGATCGGCGAAAATCGTTCTAGAACATTTTTCCTGAACGAATGGATGAGTAACATTTTTCCAAACAATGAACAGATAAATTTTTAATCGTATATTGCAACAGCAATTAAATGTGCCTAAACGCCTGCAGCAACTTGAGCATTATACGGAAAAGTGTTTGAAACGTTTCACGACGAATGTCGTCACAGTGGTAGAGTCTGTAAAGCTGTAGCAACTAAATTATTTAAATAATTAAAGTGTACGAAAATTGATGTTTAAATTACAAGCAGTACAGCAGGTAGGGGGATGTGTCTAAAACATAGCAATGGTGTTGCATGCAACAACGTTTACCACAATGTTCGCTTGTTTGTATTTATAATTCCGTACACGGGGACGTTCCACCCGGCAAAACGGAGAGCTACGTGTGTCTAATGTCTCTGGGACAATCGACAGCTGACACATTTCTGCCGCCCACGAATGTTTAATGGGTCCGGTAATTATTATCAAGTAAATTAGACAAGGACGGTGAACATTGAACGGGAGGAGAGAGTTGCAACATTGATGAGTACGCGGACAGACCTGGGAATTTGTTTTTAGTCGACCTTATGAATGTTGCAGTCGCGTATGCCCCGTCCAAGCTTTTAATTAACGGTTCAACGATCGATTGTTTTACGATGTAGACGAACCTCCCGCTGGTTGCAACACAACGTAACAACTATGTAGCAAGGCAAAGAGGTAATGGAATCACTTTGAAAGTTGCGGGGTACGATATCGTGGAATATTTTGCTATACGATTCTCTTGTAGGCAAGAAGAACGGAATGGAGAAGTAACGAAACTAATGTTCGCGATTTATATCGAAAGTTTGAAGAAATTACATATCTGTAATTATACGCGGAAAATTTGCAGGTGCGACGGGGATTTACGGTGCCGCGTGTCCTGTTTCGTGTCTCGAAAAGGGACAAGCAATTTGAAGTATATTGCCTGTTCTTTAAGCCGACGGGGGGCGGGCGAGCATCGTGGGTTAAATAACGCCATTTGTTATCGTAATATCTAATTTGGTAGTGAAGGGTGATGCGCCTCTGCCATGTGGCCGAGATCTCACGAGGCCGCAGTACAGGTGTCTTAGGAACAACAGTTAGCTGCCGGTAAGTTCGGCAGGTGTGCCGCAACAAGAAACGATACGAATGATTTTTCGGCTAATATAGAACCCACCTCACTTTTCACAGTGAAGCGAACGATGCCATGAAACTCCTAAACTCCTAAGCTGTGATTGCATAAACTTATTTTTCATAACACTCATTATTACAGTCCTCTCAGAGTATTTAAAAGTATTCAAGCATATACTAATTACATTCTATGGAAGCCTAAAAGGTAAAATATTAAGCAGTTCTTAGCTGCGAATTGTAGGTACGTGGCAACCTGTTAAACAGTGTCTCAACTTTTAGTAAGTCCAAAAGTTAGTCGCCAAAAAATAGGAAGACACCTTTACCGATTCTTGTACAGCGTTTATCTTTTCGATTGAATTCCTGTACAATGTAATTCAACGTTTCAGGTCTTATCGGAATCAGCCATTTTCTCGCGGAATAATTACGCGGCGGTATCGTAGATCGTAAAAGGATTGAGTAAACCGCCGTCGGATCGCTCGATCGAGCGTCCTTCCGAAGGAAGGGGGCTGGGCAATCATCAAGATTGTCCCGACATTACGAGCAGCGTTCTCGTCGCTTCGTCGGACGCTCGTTATCATTATGTGGCCGGATTCGTGATAGCGAACGCCCCCGCGATCGGCCGGCCTCGTCGGTCTCTCGCGCGCTCGCTTGGTCTGCTCGTGCGAACCTGGACACCTGTTCGCGACCATCGGGTAACGTGACATCACGTCATGTGACCTCCTCAGCCCCGGCAACCCCTTAAGCCCCTGCGAGGAGACGCGACCTCGCAGCTAATCCACCTAATCGCTGTCCTGGAAACGACGGGCTGCACACCCGAACGCCGTTGTCGCGGCCCGTCATCGAGTTCCGGCGCCCTTCTCTCTTTTTATTCGCGGTTCTTCGAAGGTAGGTCAGCCAGATGCATGCATTATTATTATTTATGCGGATTTTCATATCAAATACAAATCGCGTCTGTTGCAAAACAGGAGCCCCATTCCTTCGATTCTTTCAATTTGTCTACCGTTTCAGATCGTAGCCGAAAGATTCGAATAACAAATGAGAGATTCCACTATTCCCATAGAACTCTGCAAATTTCCGTGAAACTTCTTCGAAACGAAGAAATTCTGCCACCGAAGATTCACAGTGCCGCCTCAACAAGTATTCTCTTCGTCCCGGCGGAACTTCGGATTCTCCGTTCCAGAAGACGGATCAACACGAACAACGGGTGTCACGCACAACACTGTGTTCTACACCGGTGAACGACAGGGTGGCGAGGGGGTCGCGTGTCTGCCCCTTAATTTTATCCTACGTCCCCGGCTTACCTCCTTCGCGTAGCAGCCCCCTTTCACCCTTGCGAACAGAGTCACGAATCGCGACGCCCAGTTGTTTCACAACACGAGCAAAGTTATCTCATCAAGTCGTCACGAGGACGCGCCCCCCCCCCCCCCCGATCCCCCTCTCCTACCGCCTCACGACCCCCTTAGCCGACCCTTGCCGACGTCCCCCTTGCCCGCACTATGTTGCAAAAGACGCGATTAAACTTTTTCATGCTGCGCCCGCTCGACTATTTACGGGTCTCGCCTCCACCCCCTCAGAGGGTACGCTCGGTGTCAGGTGTACCGATTAGCGGTTTTCTTGTTCGGTTACCTCGTTTGCGCTTCCTTCGCAAGATTTACCCACTCCGACCGAAAAATTGTAGCTCTTTTCTTCTGTTCAACTTCTTCGAATTAATCATCGATTCCTATTCCGTACCGTGCAAAAAAAAAAACATTAAAAGAACTACAATTAAATGCAAGAATATGATCCGAAAATGTAGAAAATTCTCGTTGCCCGTAGAACTACCCAACGATAGTAGCATACACCGAGGTAGAAGTTCATTTGGAAAGATACGTTGGAGTACGTGGTTGCAAGTTTCCCGGATTTCGTGGGAAAAATAAAACGAAGAGCACGAACTAGAACGCGCCCGGACGTTTTTCCTTTCTTTTTTTTCCTCGCGTTTCAGAGAAGGCTGCTTCCCGTACGATAACAACGACGAGCCCGAAAAATTGCCTTGACGAGTGGCGGATAAGAACCGTGCCGGCGCGGTAAGCCACAGTTCGCCGACAGCCTGGGAACCGAAGGGTTGTGCACGCCTTCCACGTCGTACGTTGGGTCCAAAACAGCCTAAATGATTAAGTTTTAGGTGTCGAGGAATTTCTGTTCCAATTAATCCACTTCGGAACCGATGAATTTTGTATTTAATCCTGGCGTGCCGGCGAGGATCGCTAGGACTCGCGGGTGAGAATTCGAATGCTCGAGTTCGATGTCAGGTGAAACGGTTATGTAACTTTCACGCGACCTGTAATTAACAACCGTTTACTTCTGCAGACTGAAATTACTTCTGTTGGCCTCGAATTTCTTGGGAAGTGATCGCATTGGAAAGAAACTGCACCGTGTTCCGAGCAAACGATGAAAGAGGAATGCTAGAAAAAAGAAGAAAGTTGAAATTCCAGCTTGTGCAGGCGGACAGAAAGAAAGTAACGTTTGGTGACCGATGTGGGGGACACCGTGTAATTTCATTCTAATATCGTTGAAGCATACCGGCGGTCGGATAATTTCCAGCAATTTGTAGCGCGGCGCTTTGAAGCATCGTCCATTGGAAACAGAGAGAGAAACGCTTCCGTGTGCGGACATCGGCCAGCGGTTGGCTCTGATTAATATTTTACGCAAACGCGTTCTCCCCCGTCCCAACGCGATCAGAGGCTCCTCCTATATTTTTTTCCTAACACGCCGCCTCCTGACCGCGGTGTTCCAGCGTTATTTCAATTACAAATCGATAGAGCCGCGCGGTAAACATAGTCACGGACCGAAAACTTCCCGTGCTCATGTAATAACATCGTGAAGGCACGATGGTGCAGATAGGGTCTTAACAAATGGGCTGATCTGATGCGTCGATCCATGCCGCTCGCTACCGTGTTCGATAACGACAAACGCGTGATGAATGTGGATCCGTGAATCCCGAAAAAAGAACCTGGTAAAAGCGGTTTACGTTCGAGCACATCCGATTACAAATAACGAATAGAATTTCTGAACAGTACTCGAATTCATATCGAAGTGTCATTAGAGCTGACAGTCTGCAGATTCATGCGACTTGCGGCGAACGGAGAAATTGTTCGATAATAGTTCGGCCAATGTCGTCGTCGTTTCGATCATGGAGAAGTCCAGACCGAGAGAATTGACGGACGACGAGGCGACGGACATGCTCGACAAAATACTCGAGGAGGATCAAGAGGCTGACGAGAACACATTGAACTCCTGTTCACCTTACGAAGAAGACGTTTTTCCCACCAGGGTCTGAAATGTGTTTTCAATAATTTCTAAAAAGATATGCCGTCCGAGAGAGGTTGTTCGTTCAGGAATGAGATTGCCGTTGCAATTAAGAGATTGTTAACGTTTCATTTTCACGGGGCTGTTAACTCGGTAATGGTATCCCACTTCCTCTATAGTTCAAATTATTCGGAGGAACTTTCATATTTCCCATTAGCTTGGCAACATAGTAGTGAAAGTAAAACGCGAAGAAAATTCATCCGGGGTCGCGAGATACCAATTGCAAGATCACGCCATTCCCGGTGTTACATTTCGTTGGAAGTGATTACGATTTTTATTGGATAATTAATGTTTGCAGAGAGTTTGCGATTGCATGCGAACCGCCGAGAACTCGTCGAGGTTCCCGTTGAGGGTGATGGAGGCGATGCGATCGTTGCAGAAGGAGGAGGATGCGTTTCTGTCGACGTGCACCATTGAAGACATAGTCGGTTATATCGGGGCGAATTATCGCGACGACGGTGACCTTTACGCTCAGGTGCGGACCGCGCTGAAACAGGTCTGTTCCCAAGGGTTAGTTCTACGTCAGCCAAAGCGGCGGAATAATAGCACGCGTTGCAGGCGAAAATGTGTCTCGCGTGAGACACGATCGCGTTTCAAGGCAACTGCAAACCGTTTATCTCATTCGAAGACCCCGTGCATCTATCGACCGATTTCCGCCCGCGGTTCACCCTGTTAATTGTAACGCCTTCCTCTGACGATGCAACAGCGTTACCCTATAATGCTCATCTTTTCCTTATCCTGAGCCCACGGTTCACGGGTTTCGCTACTTCGATCTGTCTACATAGATTATTCCAGCATAAAAGTAAAACTGCATTATTATTGATCGGATTGTACCGAAGTTGGATAATCGCTTCAACAGAATCGACAGCAACTAGAATTAGTATCTAAATGTCCTAAATAATCATTGTAAAATTGTTCAACAATAGATTCGTTATGGAACTGTTGGAGAACGTGTACCATCTGGTAGGACCAGATGCCATTTCGATGAACAAAGTCACATGCTCGAGCAAACGAGACGACTGCCTTTTCTCTTCAACGCCGAAAGCTCCACCGAGACGTCGTCGGAAAGAGAAGGACGATTGTATCTGCGAGGAACCTACCGATGAAGAAATAGTATCGAAGAAAAGACGACGGAAATCGTTGCCCGGAAGAACTCGTCGCAGGCGAACCAGAGTTCAAGATTTAGAAACAGGAGAGGATCGTAGTTACGAAGGAGAGGATACTACCGAAGATGAGAGTGTAAGGAAAAAGATATTGTTCCGCGTGTAACGATAGTACAAATGACATAATTAGGATAATATTATTTCCTTTTGTTTTAACGAGAACGCTTTCGTTTCTATACCTCTTTAATTGTAGGAGACATTAGATGACAGAGAAGAAAGTTTCAGGAAAGCAGGAAACATGGACGTCGCCCGCAGAACGCATTTCCTTAATAAGGAGCATACAGGATTACCACGTTCGTATTCCCCAGCCAATTTCTTTAGAAGAAGAAGCGCGAGAATTCAAGGACGGAACGAGAATAGACAAAATGGCAGGGAAAGGGTACAGCAAATAACGACGAAGTATGAAACGTCGGGGAGTAGAGACGAAGACGACTCCGTAGTAGAAGAATCGTTGTTGGATAGATTTAACGATGAACATCGAGTACGTCGCAGTCAATCGCGGACAAAGAAAAAGAACGAGCGCGACGAAGAACTCAAACAATGGATAAAACGCTGCCAGGCGGAATGCGTGCGTCAAGGAAAGCAGCCGAAGAATAATTAGACGATTAATTAAAAATTCTTACAATATTCTTATTCTAATCACTTGTCTACGAAGAATTTTTTTTAAATTCATTTCTCTCATTAATTATGTTGAAGATCGATTGTAACGAACGGTAGAAAATTATGAGAAAATAAAAATACTGTAGTCCGTTTCGCGGTTTATTTTTCGTTCTTTATAATTTTATAGATGCCCATAATTGGTTGTTTTCAGTCAAGGATCGTTCGTCGAACAGCATTCAAGATAATCCGCCATGTAGTTTGAAAGACGGTGAAAGTCGAAGGATCCTTCCGGTTTGGTCCGCTGGTATTAGATATCCGGAACTAACGGCCAATGAAAGTGCATCGCGTATGTAATTTCTTGCATCGTTGTACGCTGAACATCGTAAACCTATTAGGAACGATTTAGTTGTTAGAAACGCAATTTCTAAGATCGCGCGATCTCCAGAGAAAATATAAATATTATGTGTAGAAACGTTATTTTAAAAAATATAATAATTTTCATCTGGAACGCAATAAACATTCCTACGAAAATATATTATTGCTATTAAATATTTAAAGAAATATGAAGCGTGCTCAGATTCGTAATCGTCGATGAATTGTTTCCCTACGTTTTTACGATATTTTAGTAGAATCTTGCACTATTTTGTCTCGTTTTACTTTATACCTGTAGCCATCATATTATTCCGCAAATGTATGCTCCTTTTCCTTTTATTAGATTTACGAAATTTATGACACGCGTTGTTGCGTTGCTTCCGAATGCTATTCGAGTGCGACACTTCTCTCAAATATTTGTACACAAGTTCGGACACGGTCGATTTTTGGTCCTGTCGTCCCAGATTGTACTCCGTATGTTTCGACCGCATTCCCAATCTGTTTATCACAAATTAAAATTAAAAAATTACTTAAACACAAATTATTCGAATCCTTTCTTCAAGTCGTTTCAATCTCACACAACTTTCTCGTGCCTAAAACTCCTTGGTTCCTCAACTTCCTGTCGATGACCGCTCCTTCTTGACGACATTCCGAATCTTTACGGCATAATATGAAAGGGACACTTCCTCAACATACAATATTTATGATTGATTTATGGTTAGTATGTTATCATCTATATAAATTCATTTATTAAATTTTTCGCTCGAAGCATGTCACCTTACCAGATTCTATATTGCAAATATTTTAACAACCAGTGGTTAATTAATGGTTATATATATATTTAGATTAAAAAAATTTCTAATGATTTTACGCATCGAACCTATGTAAAAGATTGCCATAATTACCGCTAGTAACGATTTCTTGTAATTAAGCTTCTTTACGGGCATAAGCGCACTATCACCACATAGCGGTAGACGTTCGAACTAAATGTCCATTACACGTACAATGCAGGGTCGCCGAAAAACATTAATTATGACAAAATTAAGGCACATGAAAATAAATCAAAGCCACAGAATTGTTCAGGAAATACTACTGTATCGATATCATATTAAAAAACAAATAATAACATCGTCCAACATAATTAACTGCTCTTTAAAGTTTGGTTGACCATTATAATAAATAATTAAATTTTGCGTCGCTATCGTTTGGTTTTCTTACTTGATATGGATACAATAGATTCTTCTAAACAGTTTTATGTCCTTGGTTTACTTTTTGGATGTCTAATTCTACTATAATTAAGGTTTTTAAATGGTCCTGCATTGTGCAAGCATGAGCGATTGTGGCACCTCTTGCGTTGAAAAAGCAAAGCTTAATTCGGGGTCTGTACAGCGCCAATTGATACAGTGGCTTTTTTACCAATAAAAGGTACTAAAGCTGTTGACAGTTTTTAGTTAAACGGACAGCTACGCGCAGCGCTGTTAGAATAATGGAATGATGACAGTATGTAGTTTACATCATGGTGGCATCGTAATTGTCAACACCGATCAATCAAGGAATAATGTCTCAAAAGGTATTATTGCGTTGCATTTAAAAAAGATCATTTTAATTTTTTTATTTCTCCACGCGTGTAATATACGGATTATTTACTTTGTACGCACACAAGTTGATTTTTTTACAACGAGACGTTGAAACATAAACTTTAGCGGTCACTATAATTGTCAACCTCGAATCTATTGACGTTTGTTAAAATGCCACGATAATCACATCTAACAACAGTTACACAAATATCCATTTCATGCATCGTAATAATGATTGTTGCTATCACATAAAAATATTTTTTAAATTTTTTCTAAATCAATTAAAACATTTGAAAAGTCAAATTGTATCTACGTTTCAGGGTGCAATTAGAAAGGCTTCAATCACCAAAGATGTACACCAGTCAAACAGTAAGTCTAAATTGAGATCTTTAACATCTCCTAAAGAGTCGGAAAACCCTGAGAAAATTGACACGAAATCAGAGAAGAAGTCTGAAAGAATGGGAACCAGCAATAGGCTAACAAGATCAATGCAAAATGTACAATCAAGTAAAAGCAGCGCAAGGCAAACGGCTAGGTCGTCGCAAAATATATCCATAAGGGAAAGTTTGTCTTCTACTGCTAAGTTAAATGCTAGCACCTCTAAAACATCTGCAACATCTAAAACAATATCCGATCCACCGAAGAGATCAAGTAGTAGTACTATTG
This sequence comes from Augochlora pura, assembly GCF_028453695.1. Lineage (NCBI taxonomy): Eukaryota > Metazoa > Arthropoda > Insecta > Hymenoptera > Halictidae > Augochlora > Augochlora pura. The sequence goes on along the minus strand of NC_135774.1, from coordinate 28,915,776 downwards.
TGAAAAGCAGATCATCTACTGGAAGAATACAGAGTAATTACTCTGAAAAAAGAGGAACGAGTACAGTATATGTGCCACCATCACTCTCAACAAAACTTAGTTCTAAATCGGTCAGCAAAGACACAAGATCAATACCAAAAGGAGAAGAAAGTAAACCGAGGTCTAAGTCCAGACAGCGTAAACTCTCCAGAACGTTGAGTCCTAGCGAAATAAAAATGTTGCATTCAGCTACAAGCAGACCAGATCATATGGACAGGAATCAAAGTAAGAGGAGATCCCCTAGTACTAACACGTATCAAAGGAACAATGAAGATGATTATGAGGATGATTTTGAGGTAAGGTATATTAATTAAATTAAATTATTCCAGCTGAATATGGTAATAAAATGAATACATTTTATAGGACTATGAATCCGATTTTCAAGAGTGTACAGACAGCGAATCGAGCGAAGTTAGCGAGGAGACAAGCACTCATAGTAATCCTCCACTGGATCCCATTGAAATGCATACTGCTGAACAAGTATATACATTCACTTGCTCTATTATTTGCAGACTATGAACTGGCTTTAAGTTGTTATCTTATTGCAGCAGAAAGTTGTGAATAGCGCCGATCAACAAAAGGAGGAAGAGCATATGCATGATTCCGGCCATTACGAACTTACAGAAGCACGGCAGAGAGCAGCAAGGATAGAATCTATTTCAAGCGATCCCAAGCTAGCTTCGCTTCTTGAATTAAGGCAACCAGTTAACAAGTCTTATAGGTTTGTTCTGAGAAGCATAAAGTTTCAAGAAAATTAAATTGTTTTGTATTCTGTCATTGTATCATTTCATCATTAAACATTTGCACGCTTATTGGATAATTGTTGTTGTAATATTTATTTGAATAATGAATTAAAGTTTCTGTTTTTATACAGCGAGGACAGATCGTGTGAAAACAAATCGTTGCCGTTGTCCGACGAAGGTTTCGAAGATAGTCGTTCAGGTGATTTTACAAAATCTCCGCCATTGTCGCAAATTTCATTTATTGATTTTCGTAAAACGAAACAGTCTCCAAAAATGAAGGTAGGAAATAAAGGAATCTATAGTATATATTAATTGATCTCAACAATGATCTATGGTAATCATTATTACCTTTAGAAGTCAAAGAAAAATATAAGCAGAGGTGAAGAATTGCTGGAAATGATTAAATTAGACGTCATGGAGTGGTCTCTGTTGGAGTGTTTGCCTATACCGTATGAGGAATTTATTAGAAACTATGGAAAACTGAATACTCAACAAGTATGTCGATTATCTAATAATAATCATTTTGTTGTTTTATTTTTCTATTCACTATTTTACAGATATCCACGCAAACCGGGGAAGACAACATAGATGTAGAAACGCAAACGGATAAGGCCACATTTCAAAATAAGTGGACTCAATTTCCAATAACTTGCAGAAGCAAGTTGCGAACTAAAAAAGATTTGGATTTGTTTCGTCTGGTTTGTGTTATCATTTTTACAGTTTGCTGTTAATAGAACTAAATAATAGTAAAGTATTGCAACTTGCAGGATCAATATGGTGTTGGCAATGATATCGACGACTTAGATTCTGTAAATTCTTTGTCATCGCCATCGTTTGATACGTTGAGACTTAACGATTTCGTAAGTCGAGCCGGAAGAGTGATGTTATCACTGTTAGAAGAAAGAAGATCTGGTGGGAATGTATTTAAAAACGAGGAAGAAATAGCGTTTAGTGACGGTTTTGTCAAACTTTCTGTAGATTCAGTTACGTTTTTGGCTGGCAGAGCAGTAACAATAATTCATTATTCGAATATTTTAAATAAGATCTTGCTAACTATTCATTCTCCCATAGAAGAGGTATAAATTAATAATACGTATCAACAAAATTAAAACATAAAGCAACATGTGGTTAATACAGAATAATTTAATGAACAGGAAATTGAGACAACTAGCAAGCAAGATTATATAACAGACTGTTGCATTGGATGCGTGTGGAACATTTCTGAACCATCAATGCCCATTAAACTATTTTACTCAGCCTGCCCTATTACCGCATGCTCTTTTCACTTAACTAATTATAATGTTGTATTTGCTGGACTGCAGGATGGGTATTTCTCATTTTTACTTGTGTAAAATCGTACACTTCACATTTTAGTTAAATGGATATTAATTTTACACAACAGATCGATTAGTCTTTGGGATTTGAAGGAAGACGAGATGTGGCATCCAAAAGTTACAGACAAGGCCAATGAATTGGATTGGACAATTCGAATAGCTACTTACACAACGACAGCGAATACAGAAATAATTGTTGATAATTCGCAAATAGTTGCGATACAAATTTTATCTAAACTTGAAGAAAAGTCGTACGAAAGACGTAATAATAAATTCGTACCCATTCAGGTTCGTTTAAACTTATTTTCGATATTGGTCGGTAACAACGCTTGAAATATTAATATTTTTGTATTACCTGACATAATAGATATGTAGCTTAAATGAAAAAGGTTCTCTTATTATATGGAGCGTTTTACACAGCATGGGATTAAATATCGATGATTTAGGACTGTCATATTGGGGTAGTATAAGACTCGTTAGAAGTCAAGAACTGCTTTTACCATATTATAATATGAAAAAGTAAATATTTTACAACGATCCCTATGAACTTGCTTGTATTTATCTTACTAACATACATGAACTCTTTAGAAGAATCAGTGCAGCTGCTTTTATTGACATGCATGTGGATTGCGTTGATAACAACAATTTCTATATTGCCACTAACAGTAGCAATGTTCTGCATGCTACCTGCATCGGTAACAAAGCTAGTCCTTCTATGTACAAAAAGTTTGATACTAGTAAGTTATTGTGCATACCATTCATGATTTCTAAAGAATAAATTATTAACTAATTTGATTCGATGTTGTAGGTCCATGTGGGAACATAAACTGCATAGAAACATGTCCATTTGAAGAATCATTTTTCATGGTAAGATTTTTTACGATCTTCACCTCTACCTCTCCCGCTACTTCTACTATCACGATTTTATTTCCATCGCAGGTCGGTTGTGACGATGGTACAATTCGATTACATTGTATGAATATTGAGAAACCAATTTTACAAGTGAGAGATGAAGATAACATGTACAGTATTAAGTCTCTGCAGTGGTCGAAAACAAAACCATTTACCATTTTCGTGCTGGACAATAAGTTACGGTAATACAAAGACCCTTTTGGCTAATTCAAACAGTATATAATGCAAAAATTAAATCGTTCAACTGATGATGTTTTAGGATACACATATGGGATTTAAGTCACAGCGATATATGTCCAAAGCATACAGTGAACATGCAGAAAGTTGGATCCATTAATAGTATGCAATTGTCACCTTGTAAATCTGAGAAAGACATGAATCATCAGTATTTGGTATGTTAAATTATCTGTACGTTACTGTTCTTACGAGTATGATATGCAATAATATGTATTTTAGGCATTTGGGACGGAAACCGGAAATGTAGAAATATACAAATTAAAATCCGATTTCTGTAACTCTAAAGAAGAGGATTATTTGCAAGAATTGAATACTTTTATGCGTTATGTTGCAATTTTGTAAGGAATTGAAAGATATAATTACTCTATACTTCCAATGTATATGTATGTTCCGCAAGTAACCGGGGCATATTTACTTGGTATTTAATCCAAGACAATCTTTTAATCACCACGTACGAAGTATATTAGTGTATTGCAAACTAGAAAAGGTCCTAGGAAATATATACTGATCCGTCCAGTAACAATTTTTAACCTATGATATTAATTTAAGGAACAGAAACCACGATTTGTACAAAAGTATTATTTATTGCACAGTATTCACGTTCTCAAAGATAAATTCGTTCATAAATTGTATACAAATCATTGTTTTATAATACAAAGAACTGTTTAAATAATGTGCAATTAATAAAAGACAGATCTGTTACTATTTATTTCACTGAATATTATTTTATTCACAGACTTATTGAATAAAGTTTTTATTGCAATGATGGAATGATGGTAGAATATTTATTAATTAAGCATTCAATAATTCCTTCATAATGTAAACGAAAATGTGTATAGAAATAATATAACCATAAAGATAATTTGTATTTCTTGAACCGTTGCAAGTAGGTGGTTTTACAAGACGGTCAACAATGTCTCTGTAGCTCTTGCTGTGCATTTGATGAACATCCATTTGCAGGTATTGCGTTTCCGCCTGTAAAAAAAATATTTGCATTTGTTTTGAATACCTCATTATCCGCATCGTTCTACAAAAATTTTTACTGTATTTATAACACAATCGCTATAAATTTAAAAGATGTGTGACTATTGTTCTTGGATCGATCAGATCCTAGCAAGGATTACAATCGAAACCACGTTAGAGAAAAAACCTCAAATACACGTGGACCCGGTCATAGTGGTTCACGGAGGAGCCGGAAAAATTCCACGGAAAATGCGTTATCCCATGCTCGTCGAGGTGACAGAAAATGTCTTCGCAAGATATGTTTCTTACTCAAATAAAGCAATATTATAATTGAGGAAATAACGGCTAGCATTTGTTAGGTTAAAAATGCAGCTGTTCAGTCATACAAAGATCTTATCAATGGTCGTTCTGCAGTACATTCAGTTGAGAAAGCGATCTCATACATGGAAAGTGTGCCGTATTTTAATTGCGCGAAAGGAGGATCAATGGACATTAACGATGAAGTCGTTACGGATGCCGCTATAGTTACTCCAAAAAATGCTGGATGCGTGGGCGCTGTCCGAGATATAGAACATCCTATCGCTCTAGGTTTGTCTAGTTTTGTTACGATACGTCAAAACATGCAATCAATATAATGAACCTCGTAGCAAGAATGGTATTGAAGAAAACGGAGCATATACTGATCGTTGAAAATGGCGCGCAGAAGTTCGCGCTGGATAATGGAATACCAATTCTCGAGCCGGGTAGTTTGAACGTCACAGAATCGTCAATGTTGCTTGATTCCGGCGAAGAATCTTTCGAATTTTGTGATAATCGTGAAACGGGCTCGGTTGAAGATGAATCCGAAGAAATCAAACGAAGAGAATGCGATTCAGACTGCGTTGTTATACGTCCGGACGAGGAAGAGCAACCTTACTACGACGACTCGGATGATCTATTTGGCGAACCATTCAATTTGCAGGCATGTTCCATAATCGTCTAGACCACCTAAGAACTAATTATTAATGTAAGAGAACACGAATGTAGATTGCCGCAGTCGGTGCTGTCGCGTACGATCGAAAAAGGCGGTTGGCAAGCGGCACATCGACGGCAGGAGACTCTGGCAAACCAATCGGCCATGTGACCGCAACAGGCACGGTGATTGGCTGCGGTGTGTTCGCAAACGAGCACGGCTGCGTTTCCGTTTCTGGGAATGATACTTGCATCTACTGTTACACGCCGGCACGAAAAATATGTGAAAGAATTCCTCGCGATGCAACCATAAATTATTCTTTGAACACGGAATTGGAGAATCTACAGATGGAGACCGGAGAAACACATATAGGTGCCGTAGCAGTGAACGCGAAAGGCGATCCTTCCATTGGATTCAAAAGCATGCACTTTCCTTGGGCCTATTGCCGTTACGGCTACGTATATTACGGTGTTGCTCAGAACGATAGTTTCTCGGAAAAAGTAACTGTTCTTGAGCGACCTTTAGACTGCATGTGCGACACCTCCAGCGAAGATGATGATTAATTGTTTTAAGTATTATAATTATGACCGATAAAATATAATACGATGATAGAACATTAGTTTCGCAAAATAATATGCTCGTTTCTAGGATAGACCACCGTTAAATTGCAGTGATTTGATCGTCTTGGATATCTACTATACGTAGACTGCTTATGAATAGTACGCTTATGAATAGTCGTGCGGAGCAGTGCGAAATTTTAAATTCGAAATTTGGAAAAGAGAACGACTTCTATTTTACGGTTATGGTTAACGCATTTTTTTTACGTACCGAAAATATAACATTTTTATTCGAGTCGTATGGTCCGTACATGGAGAATGTCGGTACCTCGCCCTTGTATGTGTTGCCAAAAAGATCATTAATTTCCAACAGCATTGCGTAAATTTCCTCGCGTCGTATGTCCGTTAAGTTTTCGTGTGCAACCACCTAAAATTTTAAAATTGTTACATACATCTCCAAATTTGTTATCGTATTCAAATATTGATAGTTAGAATTACCGCGTTTAGCGGAGACCATGCAAGTGTGCATACGTCCGATTCGTCTGTTTCCTTTAAGCACAGGGTGCGATAGCCATTACTACTTAAATGATCGTATCGTGAATCCGTTTTTAAGTTACCTACGACAATGTTTCATTTTTTGGTGACTTCTGTTATTTCATATTTTTATATTATCATTCAATTCCGATAAAACTATTCAAAATCGTGCTCACCGATCTTTTCTTGAACGTTCTTGAGATTGACGAAGGCCACGTCCCCATTGTCATTCTCTAAACACTCTAAGGCACTCAAATCTTTCTTAGCGGTGGCTGCTATAAATTATATCAGATAATTTAATTGCTACTGCAGTCACTGTCTTCGACTGAATTATTTACCTTGCTCACCTGAAAAATATAAATTACTAGGTATTGTTTCTTCACTGTCAGCCAAACCAGGAACAACGCTCGACGCGAAGAAGTTTCCAACCGCTTCCAAATCGGAACACTCTGGTCTACCTCCGGTCATATTCTTCAGAATCGAAAGGAAAGTATACCAGCCTGTATTTGAAGAATATTTCATTAAAAGATAACTAAAAAAAAAACTAAAAAATTGAGAGAAAAACATTAATATCAAGTGGCGTTAGAATATTAAATCGGTGCCAATTTAATTTCAACCAGTATTCTTTGTTGTGTTAAACAGTGACATACACAGGCAAAGAGGAAGGAAATTGTGCTTATCCTTACCGACATCTCTGTAACCCGTGAAACATGCCTTGGTTCCCCTGAGATCCTTGAAGCTCTTGATCCGTGAATCCTGCTTCACTACCGCTGCGATTCGGTCGAATTGGTTCGTCTTCTTGGGTACCGCTTGCACGAGCGACTTCAACCCCATTCTGAAATGGTACTCTAGATCAATGGTTTTCAAAGTGTGTTTCGAAGAATTTTGTGATCACGCGAGTCTATGTTCTGAACAAACAAAACAACATTGTTTTTAATGACTCGTAAAAAATAGTTTTATAAAAATGCTAGAGTATTTGTGGAAGAATTTTATGAATCGATTTTGAATATTTAGCGATTCGAAGATTTAGGACAACTGCTCTACATATTGTGGGGTCGCCGCTTTCTCATAGAAGAACGTTCTCCGCTCACTTTCTGGCCTTGTACAGCTCCTCAGGTTGCGCGACGAATATGTCCGCCTGATTGTTTTTAATTGCTGTCAAACACGCTGCCCTCGACGTCTCCTGTTTGCAAGTGATGGAAGGCTCGACGCCGTAAACGAAGGCAGCATCCCTGAGCCACCTGCACTTCCGGCCCTCCAAGTTCGTGGCTATGCACCATTGCACTCTTCTCGATGGCCGACACTTTGCGCGGTTGTTGGCGCTCATGAAACCGCTAACTGCAATTGTATGCGTCTACTACAATCAGAGCGTGCCGGTGTCAACGCTATTGTTAAAGTACAGCCGGATCATCTCGGATCATACACATAATTGTATTTAACGCGCACAATTTAACAGATATTTTAGGTACCTCGATGTATACTTTTTAGTACATCCTGGCTGTACTTTCTTGCTACTCTACCAATTCGTTACAGAGTAGAAGCGTAGCAAAGAGTATGTCTAAATTTCTGCATGAATTAATTACATTTTACTAAGAAGTCTTCTGGCGTTTCTAGGGTATCAATGCTCACCGGCGTCGTCCGATAGTTTTCCAGCAAGTCATGCAGGACCATATTCGAATGCGGATCTGCGGACGAGGTCATCATCTTCTCGACCTTCTCGGCCACTTCCCTGGAAGAACATATATGTAACTTCCTACAGAAATGCGATAACAAATGTGTCAAGTTTATCCTCGGATTTCACGGTTAATTATACTAACGCTCTGGCAACGACGACGGGCCAAGGTCTCGTGATCCACACGCATGGTTCACTTTTCATGGATCTCGTAGTACCATCGAGACAGAGGTAATTGAAATTCTCCTTGTTGATCTGTCCCTCCTACATCATCATACAGTGTCATCAATATGTTAGATTTCGTAAAAATGACCCGCTGTATAGCCACGTTGTAACCAAACAAACAATAATGTACAGGGTGTCTCGCACAATTTCACCGCTTCAGATATCTCTCTGGAGACGACTTACCTTGAAATGTTCGAGAGCATCATCTAATCGGACCCATGCGATATCACCGGCGTTATCAGTGAGACATAATAAAGCACCTTCACGGCCGTGATACTTGTCACTCGAGTAACAGCCCAGAGGGTTGTCGCACGCGCCGCACAAGTTCCGGTACTTTGATTCTGCAAGATAACAAGATTGTGAGAAAAAGCAAATAACATTGTGTCGGAAACGCTTACTTAGTTTGTTATCGAAGCTGGTATCCGAGGACCAAGGGCCGGCGATACAAGCTGCTTCGAAGAAACTCGACAACCCGTTAATCCTGTTCTCCAGTAGCGTTTTGTCGGGATCGCATTCTTTGGTAATTATCCACTTGTCAAAGTACTGTAACGACACACGAATATTATTTACCTCGCAAGGCATTCTTCATCTAAGCGTGTATCTATCTACAGTAAATCGTGTTTTAATAGATTTTGGATACAGCTGTATTAGTAATAAATAGATCATCCAAACGATATTAACCGTTGAAAAAGCTTTGGTCCAATCGTCAGTGGTGTCCAGTCCAGGATGACAAAATCGTTTTCCCTTAATGTTCCATATACTCTTCACATCTTTATTGACTAGAACCACCACTTTGAAACGTTCCTTTTCTACCAAGAAATGATAATTGTCCATTTAAACGAGCACAGGCAGCGGAATAATCATTAATCTTATCAATTACCGGTTTGAAATAATCTTAGTTCGTTGGTGACTAGAATGTTGTATTCCCTGTATGGAGACGCAGCGACTAGATCTTCCGGTTCCAAAACAGTTAAATCGGCTGTGTTCGTGGTCAGTCGCCGCAGACAATTAAATCTGCACAATTGAAACCGTTTAAGTCGAGTTTCGATTAATAGTGGTGGATTTCACTTACCTATCATTTCCAATGACGCATTCTACCTGGCTCCCCGGGGTGTTCAATTGCGGACAAAACTGGCGTATATTTTTCGCCGTATGCACGCTTTCCACGACGCATAGTTTCACTGAAAGTTTCGTTTCGCCGCTTTACATCGTAATTCCATTAATCGCGGTCCACACGAGGGGAAATCGCATATTTAATGGCTCTAATCGTGTCTGGTGTCGACTATAGTGTATCAGCAAGTTCAATGCTCGAAGAATATTTACTGTACGATACATCGCGACATTTGTCCGTTTAAGTCTGGATCTAAACATAGCTACATCTGGCTTAGGTCCGCAGCTCCGCGTAAAGTGCAAGTAACGTGTTCGCCAGAAGAATTTAAATTAAAATGTAACGATGGTAATTTATGGTTTCTAAATGTTCTTAAATTGCACAGACGCAACAATGTTCTCATAGAATATTTTTAATAATCTGATAGCTACCGAACATCGTTCCAGCCACGATTAGGTCGGGAAACTTTTTAAACACTTTTCACGGAAATCATACTAAAACCGTTTACTCACATTTTTCAGCGCCGATACGCTGGCAAAACAGCACAAGCAAAAAGAGAAGACCGCATAATCGGTTGTTCATTTTCGTCCAGTCCTGCAGCATCCTTTGTTAACGAGTTATCCTTATTGAACTCTGAATCTTAACACAACGCTGAACACAAGACCTTTATTATCATTTCAAACGTTATGATTTATAGTTACGGTAAGAATCATCAGTAAGTTCACATTTCCACAACACACAGTTATCACTCCATAGCTAACGGTGTGATAAACGTTTTTTTCATACGTCCGCGGCGACCGCTGCTACGAGCGCACGCAAATCGGATAGCCGGCCTAACTCTCTCCTCTTGCACATACGCCTCTAATTCGCTTCACGATCCCCAGAGCTGATCAATACTGAAGATACAGCTAGTTTCGTCACGAATCGGGGTCCGTAGGACCGAGACCGCTGGGTAAGCACTCGCTTTCGCCTATCCTTGAAGATCACGTGCGACGAAAAGGGGGAATTAAAAGGACGAGCATAACCGAACCGGCCGGACGATCAGACTTAATTTAAAGCTTCAACAGACCAACACGAATGTATTCTGCAGCGTCGAAGAACAGTCTCTCAATGCTTTTATAAATTAAAAGTTCCCACGGATCAACGTGAATATTCAACGGCGGCAGATATTTTGTAAATGCACATCGTCACAGTGTTCGCGACTATTAATAGAAATTTCTTATGCCGGTGCCGCAAATATAAATTCTGCAGCCGTAGCAAGCGTACGCATTGATCATTAAAATCTTGAGATAAGTTCACAGTAAATCCTCGTGATAGTATTAATACGCGCACGAATATTCTGTAAAAATTCTCAGCAATGTATTCACGATGTATCGATGAGTACAAGTGAACCGTTGTCTTCAAATGTGCATACACACACACGTGATATTAATAGCGAACATGATACTTTTTGTGGAATGTGGCATCGTGGTTCAACGGTCACGCACGGACACAGTGTTTCGACGTACATCTGCAGAGCAGGAGATGACTAATTAGAGCGTCATGTGCACTACATTGCTGAGAAATTCGACCGGATGTCCGTCGCCGTTGCAGATATTTTGTGTCGGTCCGAAGAAATCCTCAGCTGCCGAGATAACTTGCTATCTCGATTTGTTTTCTAATTCATTACCTTCACATTCAAATATCCGCACACACGACCGGTACGGCTCGTGTTATGTCTGCGTTTTAAAATAACAAGCAAGAGGACAGAGCAAAAGTCGCCGGCGAGCTCGAATGCGAATAACTGGAATGAACGTTGATGGGAAATGGGTCGGCGACTCGATCACGACTCCCTTGGTCACCGGATCCAACCGGTGGCGTCTGGGGGTTACCCGGCGTTCTCTCGACGTTCTCGCTCCCGCACAAGTTCACGGAGACTGAGGACTTCCACAAGTTCATCTGACACAACCAGTGGCTGTATCAGCAGCCGAAAGACCACTAGGTAACCGGAATTAACTTGGTGGGAGGCGACTACGTAATGGATGTGTGCGTGGATAGCCGAGTCCACCGGGAACGGGTTCGAATCTTTTTTGGAGAATCCTTCCTTGGGGGGGAACTCTTATCTAGCATGAGATGCTCTTTGATCCTTCGAACCTTCCCACTGTGAATACGTGAAACGCATTTTGTGCATATTTATATTTTAACGGATTCCACGAATCTTTAAGCAAAGGGAAAATCAAAATTATTCATAACAAACTTATAATGTGCTCAATTAGTCAAAATATGTCTTTCTTGTATCCATTTTTATAATTTCCCCATAAATAATCTTGAGCACACTATAAGCTTTTCATTTTGAGTTATAACGAAGTCCGCATGATCTTTGAATATTTAAGGACACCTTATGAATAACGCTAATGCATGCATGATATAAATGGAACTTTGATTCGGAACTTTCAATACGACCATTATGGGACCGTTTGAAGTGTAAATTTATAGAATTGCAATTCATCAAGCAAAACCTCCGCGGAATTATATGGAATGCATGAAAACATAGTGGCTATAGTGAATACGGTACTCTCCATTTTTCCGCGTACTTTCCGGATGAGTCTACGGTACTCGCCTTCTCACGAAACCGCTCGAATGTGAAATCACGATTTCACGATACTGAAATTATGATTGTCTTGTTTGCACGGAAGTCGTTCTCTTTGCTCTTGGAAGGAGGTCTGAAGATTTCTAACATGTAGCCTTTCGAAAATAATCAAGATACCTATTTGATTTTTTTTTCCATTCGAACAAAACAATATTTACCGCTGAAATTACCAAAATGTTTATCTTTCATAATTGCAAAGAATTTCGTATAAAATTGTTGTAAAAATATCCGAAGATAGAATTGTTGAGAGTTGGCCACGCGCAGCTCGACAACGCGAAGTTTTCCCTTCGAGGAGAAGCGGATACAATGACAATAAGGCGTTCTTAGGATTATATTTCTACCTATGCTAGAATTGATTTCTTTCTTGTGGAGAAGTACTAAATAATTTTATAAATTACGATAATCTCGTTTCTACATGTGTGACAAATGTTTTCAAAAAATTTCATTTCTTCGAGAAAGAAATCAAATCTTTCAGATTAAAAACTTTAGGAATACTGCTAATAGAAAATGTTTAATACATGATGTATTGTGCTCATAATGTCAGGTATGTACATGTGAGTAATAAAAGTTGTTTTTCCGCGGCGTCCTCGCACTTTTTTGCGATGACGTTTCCTTCGAATGACTTCCCGTTGGTGGAATCGAAACTGTACAATTTTCACAAACTGGCAGTTACGAGAATGTTAATTTTACATACGACTTAATTTTGAAATATTATTCGAACGATAGAATGCTCTTTCGTTCGCAGCATGTATAGTATTTAAGCGCTACTACTATACATACATGTGCCATTATTACTCGTTAGTACTCGTACCGATCGAATTACTCAAAATATTATTACGTAAATATAATTCTAGCCTAAACTAGACACATTGTTGCTAGTTATGTACAGACAGAAGCAGCAATGTTACACAAAGCAGACGCCTTGTTCATTGATACTAGCTGCATATCATGGAATACGAAATCCTCTGTGTGCAAGATAATTGTAATCAGTATTGATAGCGGCGTATAGATATATTGCACTGTGTACAGTCCACGTTAACTATTTAAATTGAATAATATTCGTCAAGCGATGTATGTAGACGCGTCGGTCAGATTCCTATACTTCTAGTAATGAATACATGTCTATACATGCATTTTCCACTTTTCTTATGCGCTGAAAATAATTGATTCTATGATAAACTATAGTAATATGTACGTGTAGTCGAATCATTATGTCTAAAACTATCTTATTATTCAATTGATTGCAGAGATGCGGGAGGAATGACCGATAATCTGGCTCCGATGCAAGGATGAAGGAAGCTTGAAATACATGTATCGTTTTATAGTATGTATACTTGGTGCAGCTGTACGCAATACATACACACATATTGCATCCAAAACTTTCCTTACGACCCTCTCGACCCGACTGTCAACGTGCGTTTGCTATAAAAAAGACACGTATGTTAATGCCACGTTGTTTTAATTAATTCTGACGCAACGGAAGAACATTTTCCGCAGCAAGAAATTCCATTATCGAGTGATATGGATGTGCAGAAACACCCGTTGTTTCAATGGAGCAAATGTCTCACTACAAAAATGACAGCCCGTAACCTGCGCTTGAATCACACATCGAACCTCATATACGTTTGAAAATTTCAGATGCCTTCAAAATTTTTTATTATACGATGTAATTATATTTTCATATCGATAACTATATTATTAGAGTATACTTATGCGTGATACAGTATCTCTATTTTTTTTTTTTGGCACATGATATCATATCTTGAGAAGCTTTAAAACAGATCTTTCAATCTTTTTACTGTTTCTACTCTATTGCATCTTTTCATTTCAGAAGGCATTCAGACGATTAGTCCAAGAGAATTTGGTTGAAGCATCTACGTACAATATTTTTGTTTTACATTCGCATGAAAAAGATGATGCTGAATTATAAGCAGTTGCCTGTAAAGGCACATTATTTCTTCTTTATGGCAGGTAAATGTAACTACTTATGATTATAGCGATATATTGTATATTACAATATATTGTATTATATTTATATTTACATATAATATTATATATATTATTATTGTGTATTTTGCAGCAATGGGTCCAATTTTGCCATTTTTCCCAGTTTATGGAAAACAGCTTGGGGTATCGCCAGTAGTCATGGGCAGCATTACAGCTGTTTTACCAATTTTATTTTTAATTGCTAAACCAGCTTTTGGTTATTTAGTGGATTACTTCGTCTCTTGGAGGAAAACAATTTTTATGATATTACTAGGAACAACAAGCATATCTTTCATTTGCATGTACTTCTTACCAGCCCGTCCAGAACCAATTTGGTCTGACCATATGTTTGAAAATATGTCTTGCACTTCATTGAAACACTGCTCACCAGAGGTACATTTTATTACATCAAATTTGATTTTCAAACGCGTGTTTACAACTTCATGTTTGTTCAAGGTCATCGTACAGTCAGGATCATGCATAGGAGCAAAGTATACAATGTGCCATTGGAACTGTACCAACAATAATTTTTCTGCGCTCGTACAATTTGCAGACTATGAAGGAGAAGTAAGCTTTACTGAAAATAACACATGCCTAATGGACACAAACGTTGTTTCGAATTGTTCTAAAAGCGATAATTGCAAAGTTAGCTGTGATAACTTTAACGATAAGCATTGTCTCTATACTTCCATAACTTTCTGGGGCTTTATTATTTTAATGTCCCTTGGAAACATTGGCTTTAATGTTTGTAATAGTATAAGTGATGCAATTTGTTTTGATGTTCTTGGTGCGTATCATGTAATAATATTTATAAAAAAATTAGTTCGATGACTTGAACTTCTCTGTCCTTCGAATAACTTTGTAATTATTTTTTAGGGGAAGGCGGCGAAATGAGCTACGGTAGGCAACGTGTATGGGGAACAATAGGTTTTGGTATTTCTGCTTTTCTGGCTGGTTACGCGGTAGATTATTGGTCCGAAGGAAAAATGATAAAAGTTTATACACCCGCGTTTCTACTAATATTTGTCTTCTCATTTTTTGACATAATTTTCTGTAGAAAATTGAAAGTGAGTATGTGATAAAATATTTTTAGACTGACTCCCTTCTATTTTGTTCTACATGTGAAAATAATTTATTGAAGATGCTTCTTACAGCTTCCAGTTATGTCTGGTTCAGGAAATATATTAAAAGATGTCTTCCAAATTTTAAAGTTAAAACCTATAATTATATTTCTCTGTTTCGCAACGATTGCTGGTATTCTAGATAGCTTTATAATTTATTTTTTATTTTGGTAAGTATTTACATTTTCCAATCATTTAGAAATTAAATATATTATCCGATTCACGTTGTAAATATATTTTCAATAGGTATTTGGAAGACTTGGCTTTAGTAACTGGCCATATGAATGAAATTAAATTGATCGAAGGTTTAATTGTTGCAGCACAAACCCTGGGTGGTGAAGTAGTTTTCTTTCCTCTGTCTGGTATTGTTTCACATGATATACTTTATACAAACGGTTTCTATAAAATATTCGAGTGTAACACATACAAACATACGCATATAAATATATTTTTTGAACAGGTAAAATTTTAAAGAAGTTCGGATTTGGATATACATTTACATTTTGTTTCATATGTTATGCTTTCCGATTGGGTTTAATATCACTGGCATCTACACCATGGTGGGTAATTGCTGTAGAATTATTTATGCAAGGTCCCACTTATGCTCTGTGTTACACATCAATAGTTGCATATGCAAGTAAGATTGCACCACCCGGCACATCAGCTACCGTTCAGGGTATTGTAGCTGGCATGGATGATGGATTCGGTAAACAAATCTTTTGTTCAACAATTTTTGCAGTGTATAGTGTAAATAATACAATTAGCTCATTTCAGGATTCGCGATTGGTAGTCTGGTAGGAGGCATTTTATACAAATTGTTAGGAGGTGTTACAACATTACGTTTGCTTTCGTCACTTGCTGCAGTGACTGCATTAATGTATTTCATTTTACATGTGCTGTATCTAAAGCATACAATGCCAGGTATATATAAAAAAAGTTTCTATACAGAAAGGTTGTATATACCGTTTTGTTGAATACGTTTTATTTTCTTTCTTACAATTTCGTATTACTTTTTGTTATTTATAGAAACAAAAACCACTGTGGAATGGAAATCGCCCGAAGACGCGAGAAATGAATGCGTTGTCGCATTGGACAATGCGATGTGAACGAGAACTTATTTCCAAAGAAAGTGCAATTTTTTATAAAAATTTTTAACGCCATTAACGTGTATAGATGTTACTAATTATGATAAATAATATAACATGATGTTCATGTTTTTATATATACATATATACAATCCTATACTACTAATTAGTTTAACGAATTTAAATAAATTTTGTAGTGGAATGTTTTTAAAATAAATGAAACTAACGTTGAATACGCATATTTTTTTACGAAGTTAACAAGGATGTATAAAAAGCTTAATAACGGAGAAACAAAACGCCCATTTCAAAATAAATCTTTCTTAGTCATTGATGAATGGTAAATTGTTTACGCATGACATTTTGCGTACATTGAACAGCTGTTGTATTCGCGGTCATCAGGTGATTAGTGATGGCGGTATTTCCGAAATACATATATCTATATATGTTAATGTCCAGAATGTTAATACATACTCATGGCATCGAGAATAAAATATATCGATACATGTTATTGAATTAAAATTGTTTAAATTGAGGAATTAAAATTATGCAATCTAAAAGGATATTAATACATAATACAATTATAAAACAAAATATTTTATTTATAATCAGTGGAGAGTTTAGATAAGAGATACTTATTTAGACACTTTTATTTAGTTGATGTTATTTTTAACTAATGGATTCTGTTATCATGTACTACGCATCGACAGTGAAATATATCTTTACGAAATAATAATATATCGATATTTCATTAAAAATAATCGATATTGTATCACCATCACTTGTCATTGCCATTACTACACGTGATCGAATTGACAAAAATGGCAGATGCGTGGCGTTTAGATACTTTGCCATCTGACGTTTTGATCTTAATTTTTAATTACTGTCATGCATTCGACTTGGTACGACTTAGTGAAGTATGCAAACGATTCTATGATATCGTACAAAGCGATACACTTTGGATCAAGAAAAGCAAACTGCCGGTCGCGACGAATCAGACATCGGAAAAGTTCCGCGACAGGTCTGTTAGGTTACACTTCATCTTCTGTCTCCACAGCTGTATTGAAATTTTCATAAAGTTCTTATTCCATCTTTAATGATCCCTCTTTTTTAATTTACGTTTACATTGCGATGCACATTAACTTATGTATAAGACACTATCCGTCTATGCGTGGAATCAACAAAGTAAAAATATATTTAGCTAAAATATTTTATGAATTTCTAAAAATATGAATTTATTCACTTTTCGATTATGAGTATTATTGTTGAATTATAGGTGTAATCCTTTACTATGTTTGCGGAAAAAATGGCATGTTACAAACAATTGGCAGTACGGTAGATTTGAGAAGAAGGTCCTACTGGCGCAGAATACCAAGCTTATGCCATGGATTCAATTGACCAAGAACGTTTTATGGTGGAGTGGCGGGAACAAATTGTGCGGCATCAGACGTACACATCGTTCTCAAGAAAACAATCGCATTATAGTTAGTAATAATATAAGAAGTGATATATGCAAATTTATTGTTAGAAAACAATGTATCATCACTGGTCACAGGTACACAACAGGAGTCATTAAGAAAAATGGGAAGGGTATTGTTATAGTCTTGTGAAACTTGGAATATTTTTCAGAGATGGTAGTATACAATTTTGGACAAAGTCAAGATGTGATCAAAATGTAAACTTTTATTGTAGTATCCCCGAAGCTCATACATGTGATGTAAACGCAGTGGATGAAACCTCTGATGCAATCGTATCTGGTTCCGGCGACGGAATAGTAAAGGTAAATTTCTTTAATAATACCAATATAAATCCAATGATCAGCTTTGCAATCCAATATCAAACTATAAATTATTATCTAGATTTGGGGACCTTTAAGAGAGAGAATTTTAAATGTACCTCTGGCTACTTTGAACATTGCAGATAGGGTTTGGTCCCTTGCTGCAGATCCAACAGGTAAAAAGGTTGCTGTGGGTTCAGCTGGGAACAGTGTGGAAACTTCTCTTCATATTTTTGATCTCGAATGGTGCGTTACGCTTTCCATACAAGATAAATGTATTCTAATAGTTGCTTGATAAACATGAATTTTTTAGATTCAATAGTGTAATAAAAATATTTTAGTTACAGCGAAGCTGATAAATTAAAACATATTTGGAGGAGGGGAGCCGGGGTATTAGATATGGTTTGGGATAATCCACAAATTCTGCTTACTTGTGGATATGACACTTACATTCGAAAATGGGACTTGAGGTAATATAACAAATAAAGTTCATGGATTGTTACAAAATTTTGCATTTATGTATATAACATTATTAAATTTTATTGTTTTTCCGTTTTCTTTAGAACTGGAACATGTGTATGTTCGTGGGCTGATCCAACGGTTGCAATTGTATATTGTATATCGTCAGACTACTATAATACAATGGTTACTGGAACTCAATTCAATAGTAAAGCTGTTCTATGGGATCAAAGACAGAAATACTATTTGCAAGTCAGTAACAGAGTATACATATTTCGATCAGTGTTCATCAGATAAAAATACTTATATTTTTTTTGTCCACAGCTCTATTTCATGAGCCATAATAGAATGTCAAGTCCTGTCTACTGTTTGGCATTTGACAGTGCTCATTTATACGGAGCCACGGATAAACAATTAGTTGAACTTGCATTCTCGGGTTATTCATACAAAGAGACTAATTACGGAACCGTTCTTAGATAGGACAGTGAAAAAACATAAGTGAGCACGAGTTGAATTATATGATCGATCACGCATTAAAAATTTTTAAAAATGGTTTTGGTATTGTACAAAAATATACCAAGGTCCGTGAAAATAAGATATTTTACAATGTAAAGCATCTGGAAGAATTAGTTCTAAGGTTAAAAAGTGAATCACAATGAAACAATTTATAGATATTTTATTATATTAACAAATATTCATTTCCCCTTAGCTCATTTCAAAGACTGTTAGAAAATATAAAACAAATTTGACTCGATCGAAACTTGAACATTATTTACTGTGTAAATCGTAACAAATGGAGCTGCTAATACACGAGGTTAATCTTTCTTGTATAATATATCAAAGTATAAAACTATTTCCTCTAATAGAATTTGTAATATTCAAAAATAAATATATATTTATCAAACATAATTCATTGTTATTTCTTTATCAACTATCGTCTCAATAAAGATGCGATATCGTATTCGTTCTAATTCACTTCTTTTACTAAGTATTAAGGATATGGATATACTCAAGACATTTTTATGTTGCTAGTCCAAACCCAAAGTTAAATATTGTGTTAAGTAACATTTTTCGATAAAATAATTCAGACTTCATCTGTCGTCCGCTACGCCTATCAGAGCATTTTCCTGATCATATAGTTTAAAATACCACCGTGTCTGAAGTATGTTAAATCAACCTCGGTGTCAAACCGTATAATTACTTCAAACTTCTTCCCATCGTTTGTCGTAACGGTAATGTTCTGGCCAGGCTGAACATTTTCGGGGATAGAGATATCATATAATTCGAGTCCGGTCAATCCTAACGACTCCGCAGTTTGGCCAGGTAGGTATTGTAGTGGAATAATACCCATACCTACTAAATTTGACCTAGGCAATTCAAGGTATGAAAATAAAATTTTTTTCGATCACTTTCCCGAATATTTTGTATTATATAGTATAGAATCTACACTGTGGACTATGTATCATTCGAATTTCATTACTATACTCGCACAAGAATATATATATATATATATCGAAAAAAATATATATATATTTAGTATATATATATATATATATATTTAGAAAATGCTTACCTGTGTATTCTCTCGTAAGATTCAGCTATGACTGCTTTAATACCAAGAAGATGTGGACCTTTCGCAGCCCAATCCCTAGAAGACCCAGATCCATACTCTTTACCGACAAGGATAATTAAAGGCTTTTGATCTTTGGCATATTTTTCAGCGGCATCAAAAACATCCATCTAAAAATTAGTTAAGATTTGTATTAATGAACATATAATCTACCTAGAAATTAATTCAATTAATAAATTTATAATGAACCTCTTCATTAGTAGGAATGTGAATTGTACGTGGTCCAGGTTTGCTGACAAATTTATTCACCAAACGAATGTTGGCGAAAGTGCCTCGAGCCATTACGGCATCGTTACCCCTACGTGATCCGTAAGAATTAAATTCCTTCGGTGTCAACCTAATAATTTTAACATAATGTATAATAAACATTGATGTCAATATCCATTAACTATGTGAAGGAAACGTACCCTCGACCCGCAAGGTATCGTGCTGCTGCAGAATTACGAGCAATACTTCCAGCCGGACTGATGTGATCCGTTGTAACAGAATCGCCGAGATTCAGAAGAACAGTTGCTCCCTTTATTGGCTTCATTTTTGGCAATTCCTAAACGTATACAAAACAATTTTAGTTCCTTTATATCTCTTGTTGAAAAGATGATCTCTAGAAGTAAATATGTTAAAATGACACATGTATAATTTCAATACAACGTTGTAAATCACCTTTTGTAATTCGTCAAAATATGGTGGACTCTTAATATATGTGGATTGTGGATCCCACGGGTACAGTGTCTTCTCAGGCGCTATTAAATTGGCCCAGCTGGAGCTACCTTGCTCTATCTTGCTATAAACTTCCTTAAACATAGCCGGAATCACATTTTTCTGTTCTACTATTTGAATGTCCGCTCTCGTGGGCCAGATATCTCGAAGATATACCGCGCTGCCATCCGCTCGGCGACCTGGAAGTTTCGAATATCATTCCAAGCTCGAACGTGACTCACACTTCGAACGAGCGCGTTCATTTACCTAATGGTTCCTTTTCAAAATCTATGTCCATTGTGCCAACAATAGCGTAAGCAATTACTAAAAGCGGTGACGCTAAGTAATTTGCCCTCGTGTGAGGATGGATCCTACCCTCGAAATTACGGTTGCCAGAAAGTACGCCGCAGCACACAAGTCCGTTCTGATATTAATAAAGAAAAATTACAGATTGAACGTAACGAATTTAGTAAAATTAGCGTGCGAGAGAATTTCCGAAATTCTTACTTTCTCAATGGTTTCTATTACAGCGTCAGGGAGAGGGCCACTATTACCAATACAAGTCGTACACCCATAACCAACATTGTCAAATCCTAAAGCCGACAGGTATGGAATCACCCCGCTCTCTTTCAGGTAATAAGTAACTACTCCCGAACCGGGAGCCAAGGATGTTTTGATGTAAGGTGCGACGGATAAGCCAGCTTCGACTGCGTTCTTTGCCAAAAGACCTAAAATTTTAATAATAATACGATCAAAATAGTTTCAACGAAATATTTGAGAGAATTGAATTTTTTATAAATGATATTTTACCTGCTCCAAGCATTACACTGGGGTTGCTAGTGTTGGTACAGCTAGTAATAGCAGCAATAACCACGGAACCGTGCCTCAATTTATAATCCTTGCCCTCGAATTCGAACATACCTACGGCGTCCACCTTTTCTGGGCTTAAGCCGTATCCCTTGAATCCTACCTTGAAACAAAAGTATATATATTTCTTAACATTCAGTTAATCTTATCATATCTTTTAAATTTCTCCTGAAATTTCAAGTGTAAAAGATTTCTTCACGCGTCATATACCTAAATTCTTTTGTGAACAGAAAGTATGCTGACCCAACAGTGTTAACGACCATTTTACATATAGCTTATTGTTCAATAAATGATTCGCTGAGAAAGGACTATTGCGCATGAAACCAGCAATTTCTAGCTTATTTCAACATACGTTACTCAAAGCGGAAAAAATAATTAATTATATAGATCTTAATTCATACAATTACAGTAACAACCTATTTTTAAAAAAATTGTGGATTGTAATCTATTAAGACTTGTATAAATCTTATTAGAAATATTCGGATAAATATAACAAAAACATTGAATAATAGAGAATCGGTATTTCACCGGGCTTTCAGGAATTGTAGAAAAGTTCGCCATGGTCAACGAAAATCTTGCTGGAAGGTCATTACAAACTTTCATAATTATTCTCGGGTAGGTAAGCCGATCGTAGTAGGTACCTAAAATTTCTAAAGCCTATCCGTAGGCCTGTGGGTATTGTTTTGGACAGTTAAAATCGTCGACAATGCGTCACCTCGGGATGAGGGTTGCTTTCACAATTTCTTCCGACTATCGTGTACTGTTATTTCCCGATTCTTTGATTTCAAGGTAACAGCTATAAATAGAGGATTTTCACGCTTCGAAAAGACATTTGCTATTATAATAATTTGAAATTTTCAAAAAAATATGTCCATATATGTATGTATCATGAATGAAAATTGTAATTTACAATTTGTAAAGAATGATCACACAGAATTCGCGAACGGAAAATACTTGGAACGATATGGTAATGCGATAGCAATACCGATCGCTGCAATACGAAACAGGAGAAATAGCTCTGTTCGTAAAGCGACAGTTTGCAACAAAATCTGTAGAGGTTTGCAAAACGGACTGCTGTCGTATCAGCAATTTCAAGCGAGGTCAGACGACGTTCGTGGCTAGATCGAAGTCAGTCGCTCGCTTTCTTCGTGAAATTCAGGATCGATCGATCGTTAGTAAGTATGTGTGTAAAACTACTTCATTTCCGTAATCCATGATCAATAATTTCCCATACTATTGACGGCTCACAAAATATTTTCTTCCCTTTCAATCCTTTTAGTTTAACAAATCGATTATTAATTTAAATTGTTTGAATTTAAACTGCGATCATTAAGTGTACCGGCTTTTTTATCTTCTGTACGAATACTTTATACGCTCTAGGTAAATTTGAAATTGAAGTAGAAAAGTGTCTACGTATTTTTTAACACAAAATTAATCAATTTCATTCTCATATGCTTATATATTTTGTTCTGTAATTTTTACTATTTTTTTCATTGCATAACTTTGATATACTTGACTTTATGAAATATTTAATTGTTAATTGAATTTAATAATTTGTAAGCATGCCAACAGAAAGTTGAGTTATTCTCAATACTAAACAAGTTTAGTTTTTAATCGTGCAGCATATTATATATAGCGATTATATTATATACAGCCATAACTATACAGTTATATTCATATAGCACAGTAACGCGATTCCGATGTTGAACATCTTTCAATAGAAATCGATCGATCCCTTGTTTTTAAAATCGCCCCGTTCATTGTTGCTTCATCACGTTCTCACGACTTTTGTTTCGAATTTGATTGAACGCGTTGCAGCTCTTCTTCATGAAGTATGATAACCGTTGTACAATTTTCACAAATCTCTATCCATTCTGTGTCATTTTAATAGATTTTATAGACATGTAATTCATGCCAGCATTTATGTAATTAAATCTAAATATTTTGTAATGTTTTACTATATTGTATACACTGTAAATAATCATGTCCTAAACAAAATAAAAGTACAATTAATATTTTGCACATGAATACTATAGGACAGAATTTAAATTAAAAAATTCCTCATAGTATGTTTAAACGGATACTGCCATTTCGACTTGGTTGCCAAAGACAATAAAAGTAGCCTTGCTTAAGGAAGTTACAGGGTCCTTTTCTACCTGAGATGTATTACTAGGTATAGGAACTTTGTAAAACGATCACCAGGTTGATGAGACAGGCTTCGGTACTCAACCAAAGGGTGGGGAGTTGCCGAGGCATGTATAAATACGGCTTACAAACGAGAAAGGTCATCAGTGTGCAATTACTAGTGCTGTGAGTGATCGTCGTCTTTGCAATGTGAGTTACGCGTAGTTAATTCATTTCAATAACTGTATTTTTTTCTGCATTAATCAATTTCGTCTATCAGTTAGTCTAGTTTATTTTCTATAAACATTATCAGCTTCATTCTGCAATATACAATTTCACGAAGAAGATACACCGATAGTGCAACAGTGAAGGTTGCTGTCGGATGTGATCTGGTCCGGTGTGGTTTAAACGGTAACCTCACCGGGTAGGATTCATCCAATAGCTCTTTCTGATCATCGACACTGATACAACAGTTTACTCCCGTGTATTTCAACAGCTGTGTCTTACTATCGTAGGCGAAGTATTCGTCTAGTGAAACGCTAGAATGAAGACGTGACTAGATCGAAATACTCGTCCCTGATAGTAAGATTGATCATCATGGACTTTGCGGCTTCGACATCTCTCTAAATGTCCCGTTTATTTTTCTTTGGTGATCTAACTGTATGGTGAATTGGAAGATCATAAAGCTAGATCAGCAAGGCAAAATGTACATGACATATCTTCGTGCCGACCAACTCCGTTGAGAAGGTAAAATCTGTCCTTTCATATTCTTGCGATGATAGGACAGTGACACACGCTTTGAATGCATGTACAGCAATCGCTTCAAGATAAAAGAGTCCACTGGAACTTTTGCTGTGATGTGTCATCAGCTAAGACTCATATCACAGCAGTAGTTACCTGGGATTCTTTCGTTTTCAATCATCGCTAACTGAAAGCACATCGACACGCTTCGGACACTGCACCTCTATTGACATTACTGGCAGTACAGCATGGGATAAACGTGATCCGGTTTGACGGTAATAATTGATCGTCACTGGGTTATGTTTGTCCCATACATGTACTAATTTATCTTCAACCAACTTTACATCCTGATATAATATATTGACTAGTTACGTGTCTATGCACCATTGCTAACACTATAATACCAAAGGTTTCCACATTAAAAGTCGCGGCGGATTTAAATTTTTACCTTATTAGTCAGACAATTCCTGAAGTCTGTCTTCATATCTGTCACGGAGACACGATCGTGAGGCCTTTTAGGTCCGCTGACACTTGAAACGACAGTTGCTAGATCCAATGTGACTACTTCGGAAAAGATTGGGTTTTGGTTCTCATCGTCGAAATTTCTCAACATTCGTACAGTAGTAAGATATTTCTCAATTCTTTGGATATGGTCTTCGGATCTTCCTATCGAAACGGAATAAGAATAAGTTTGTAACAATCATACAATTATATAGCTGGATAGTTTTACTGGATCTTTACCTGTTTTTCTCAGATATGCTAAACTTTGTTGATCAACGGGAAAGAAGCCGACAGTAGCACCGTATTCCGGACACATGTTTGATATCGTAGCACGATCTGCAATACTTAGTTGAGATACACCAGGACCAAAAAATTCTACAAACTTTCCTACAACTCCAATTTGACGTAGATTCTACAAATAGATAGAAATAGTATTGTACAGATCATACTGTCTACAGCACACACCTGTATTAAGACGCCTCTTTATTATGTTCATACCTTTGTAATTGTAAGAACAAGATCAGTTGAAGTTGCATATTGATTCAAAACTCCCTCTAATCTATAGCCTACAACTTTCGGTACTAACATAGATATTGCTTGTCCCAACATAACAGCCTCAGCTTCGATACCACCTACACCCCAACCAAGTACACCAAGTCCATTGATCATAGTTGTGTGAGAATCTGTTCCGACTACACTGTCAGGGTACAGCAAACTGTCTGTACTGAATACAACTCTGGCTAAATATTCTAAATTGACTTGATGCACTATTCCACTTCCTGGTGGAACAATCAACATATTTTTGAATGCCTTTGCACCCCATTTTAAAAACATAAATCGTTCCTTGTTTCTTTCAAATTCAAGATCCTCGTTCTTTTTCAAAGCATCAGGGCTAAAAAAAAAAGAAGAATGATATCATTATCAAAACTATTATCTTCCTCGCTTACTGTAGCCACTATCTGTGTTTCAAATGTCGAAGTATTATCATTTCACTCATAATTCGAACGTTGGTATCCCTATTATATAATATCGTTATATTATGACGAAATAACAAAACTTCATATCTTCTGTGATTCGATAAGTGTCTCCATGCTTCACTTCAGTTGGCAAATATATTATAACGAGTATATAATACCTTCTAAAGTAATCAACTTGTATCGAATGATCAATAACAAGATCTGATGGACAAATCGGGTTTATCTTATCTGGATCACCGCCTAATCTTTTAACAGCATCTCTCATAGCTGCAAAATCTACCACTGCAGGCACTCCCGTAAAATCCTGATTACAGATATTAGAAAATTTAAATAATTCATCTCGCACAATTTTTTATATGTCTTTATATACCTGTAATATCACCCTGGCTGGTTTAAAAGCTATCTCCGCCCCATTATCTAGAGCTTGAATTGCTTCCCAATCCAAGAGTTTGTTGACATCATCTGTTTTTACTTGAAAATTATCACAATTCCTTATTGCACTTTCCAGGAGTACTCTGATAGAGTATGGTAACCTATCTACAAAGACAAACCATTTGTATAAATTAATTGTAATTCTTGTGAAACTACATAATGCAACAGATCATTTCCATGCACCTACCATATTTCTTTCCAAAGCTGCTGATGTCATAGTATTTGTAATCTTTGGATTCGATGGTAATAGTCTTAAGCAAATGATTATATGGATTGTCTCCTAAAAATACAGAAAGTATGAAAAGTTTAATTGTTAATCGTATTTTAACAATATGATAAGCAGATTTCCAATAAGATGTACTTGACAAATAAACGTATTTTAATTTTGTAAGTAGGTTAAAAAATGTATCAGTACGAAAATAAAATTTATTAAAGAATTGAAAGAAGTGGTCAATAATTTGATTAAAATTAAAAATTTAATTTACGTATATATGAAAGTAATCTATGGAAGAACTTAGTTTGTATCCGCATAATAGCCATATATTATTACATTCAGACATTTAAGATATAAATAAAATTGAAACATGTGAAGAATAAAATTGAATAATGTACTTGTCAAATATAACAGGTGTCATAAATGTATTATGACTGATGTCAAACTGCGTTTCTATTTGCACGTGAATGTTTATTGTAAATATATAATGAAATGTATACAAATAAAATAGTTTTACACGTTGTCATAAAAATAATATTGTCAAAAAACATCATTTAAGACGATCTTTCATCCGGTATTTCTTAAATTTAGGACAGTACGATGATAACATTACGCAAATATTATATTATAAATAACAAAACAACTCGCTACATTATTGTATAAACAGAAATTGAATTAATAAAATTCTTCCGATCATAGTACGTCATTTCGATTTGTATTCAGTATCATTTTCTTAAAATAACGAAGAAGAAACAAATGCAAATAATAGACTTACCAGCCATGATTGTTACTGTACGAGTCACGTCGTCCAGTTTCCTCGCTTGCGAGTTGTTGCGAGTTGTGATTGCGAGTTGCGAATTGCGAGTTTATGAGCTGGATGTTGATTATATAGGGTGGAACAAACACGAATTTACAAACTTTGTTCAAATTACAAAATTCTCGATTTGCTTCTCGTTTCAACTAGAATAATAATCGATCTGAAACATATCAGAACTCTTTTTATGCAGACACGATATGTATAAACATTTCTACATATACGTTCGTAAATATAATTATTAATTGTGTAAGTACATATGTCATCAATATATTCGTATAATAGATTTTATAAAAGTAAATTTTATTCAAAAATTTACATTGTCCACTTTGCGGTTGCTTTTAATTTTTTAATAGAGAATATGGAATTAATCATTTTTAAAGATTCTAATTACTTATGTAATTTTGTTTTAATTCCATATTGTATCATTATAAATAAATAAGTAAAAATGTTGTCTTGACATGTACCATTTTTGCTATTATATTTACTTAACTTACCTTTTAAGTATGCATGTGTATGTAACCATAAAATTTCTACGTAATATTTTCGACGCCCTATACAATAATGGGACCTACTTCTCCACGGTTTTCTTACTCTTTAAGCTGGCGTGTACATTCCCACCATTTCATTACGCATCCAATCCGCGACGAGTCATGTCTCAGCAGTGAATTGTCAGCCAATGAGAGCAAAGAAAATTTCTATTCCGACCCTCGCTAGCGAATAACACTGCTGGTCTGGAGATGTGCAGCAGTAGGATCAATTATTGTATTACTAATTACGATATATATCGAACGATACTCGATGGGATACAATATGATATATCGAATTCGTCGATTAAACCTGTTGCAACAATACACTTGTCAAATCTGTGTATACGGTGTACATATTCCTTA
The DNA here is from genome assembly GCF_028453695.1 of Augochlora pura. NCBI lineage: Eukaryota > Metazoa > Arthropoda > Insecta > Hymenoptera > Halictidae > Augochlora > Augochlora pura. Next base: position 28,887,557 of record NC_135774.1, on the reverse strand, counting down.
CGTCAAATTGTTCTTACAAACAAGTTATCAATATTCGGAAAGTGTGTCCGACAAAACGATTAGAGCAAGAAAATGGAAAAAAGTTTAGAAAAAACACTCGATGACGTGTAAGTTCGATATGAACAAATTCCACATTATTATTCATTTGACGTAAAGTACATAAGTGAATGTTTACACGTCCGTTTACAATGCGGTTTTTCGCAAACAATTGTACTACTGTAAATTTGTATTCACTTACATTGGAATAATGATGAAAATATTACATCTTCCCCATACGAATAATATGCAATTCCAACAAATATTCTAATATCAGTTCTTAAAGGAAAATATTTTTTATTGATTTGTATTAATCGATACAAATTAATTAAACTGGATAAACCAGAACATGGGGCACAGAGAGACCATGTAGCAACTTAACCTTGTTCTGGTTCTTAAATAACATTATTGCATCCTTTTGTAGAAATAATGTGGAGGGTATTGTTGGTTGCATCTTGGCAGATCATACAGGATTATGTTTGGGAGGTAATTGTTTAATTTTAAAAAAGTATATGATATTTAAAGCTAGAAATCATAAAATAATTGAAGTACCATAATCTTTTATAAGCCAAAGGAGATGCTTCTACAGATAGTGCAGGAATAATCGCAGCTATTGCTGATCAAGTTGCAAAGTTGGAGGCAGATTCGCCAACTGCTATCATAGCTCTTCAGAACGATAACAGGTAACATATAAAATTTATATAATTCAATATCTTCATATTATTAATGCTATGAATTTCACATTGGATTTTAACTTATTATTTAAGAATTTATTAAAACAGTATTGAAATCAAACAAATTTCTACAAGTTGTACTAAATTAGGAATACAAAAGAATATTTAAACAATTTTATAGGGAGTGCCTTATTCAACGCCAGGGTCTTGTAGTAGGTGCAATTTATAAGGAGATCTCTATGTAAAGAAATAATGATTATTATTGAAACTAATAATACTGGTTATATTTAAGCTAAATGTGATTTCTTTGAGATAGGAATATTTGTAATAACAGTATAGAAAATACATGATTATTAAATTTTAGAAAATTTATATAATTTCCACATTGTAGCACTCTTGTAAATAAGTTTGTATGTAAATATTAATAAACCAGCACTTTAACATAGTTAAGGTCAGTCACTCTTTTTATGTCTATTTCTTCTTTCGTACCATTTATTTGTACTAAGCCTGATTAGGTCATGATGCTCGTAAATCCACGATATTAATACGATTATAAACATAATTACTCCGATAATTAGGTGCAGCGCTTTTTCACCAGGAAAAAAGTAAGCCTAAAACAAAGAAACGTTAATTGTACAGTTCCGAATATTGATAATACTAAAGTATAAAAAAGTGTTTCTTTTACATGAGACACGTTAGTGATTAGAGCTGCTATAAGAAGAGAAGCAGAGAACATAGGCTTTGGCACTAATCCATTTAATGGACGGTACACCGTATCTTTGTATCTTCTGTTAATGAAGATAGTAGAATGCATAATTCTTAAGCTCATATTCACACAATTCCCGAGAATAAAACCAACTGGTCCGAACCATATTGCAAATAAATATGATGCGACCAAAAACGCAATCGATTCATAGATCATAATTAAGTTGCTCTTGTTTATAGTAGCACTGTCAGCTGTGGCATTGGTGTAACATTCTGTGGCACCATTTATGCCTAATAGTAAAACGGCTAAACAATGTGCCCTCATCAAAAGTATAGGTAGATGATTAGTTAATTTTGCACCACCATATAACCACAATAGAGTACTCGAATATGATTGACCAAATACTAGGACAACTAGACCGATAGAAGTAACAGCTGAACATAAATGTGTAAGAACATTTACGCTTTCTTGAATTTTTACCTAAAATACATATCATTTTTTCTTATTAATCCGTATTAAATCAATGTTCACTGAATTTTCGTCTTTTATCTACTTACAGGATTTTGATCATTGATTGGTTTATCTCGTTTAATCATTTGGGTAAAATAAAAATACCCACTTTCTTCTATTGGACGGAAAATGAATCTTGCCGCTAAAGAACCTAAATTATTCACAATTTCGTATGTTCCCTGTACAAGTAAAAATTAGACAAGATTAATGCTAATAAGAGAATTTATAAGAAAATAATAACTCTATGCTTAATACTTGTTCAGTAAATGTTAAGACTGGCATCACTGTCATGATTAATCTTTCTCCCTCTGTTAGAATTTGCTTTAGAATTCCTTGTCTAAAAAAGCTCCATGTAAGAATAGATAACTTTTTATCTAAACATGATTCCTGTAATATAGACAGTTATATATATTCAGGACAAAAACAAGGCAGATCTTGGTACATACTTTATTTTCTAACCGTCCAGGTAGGAAATCCATTACCGTTTTAAATGGAAAGTCTCTTACAACATATTCATCTTTACTATCTTTCAATGACATTCGTCGTTTTAACTTATGTTTATTAATATTTTTGATATAGTAATGGAAATATCCATAGTGACTAGTAGTATAAAAGATTGCTGCAACTAGTTGAGCTACTCCAAACGCAAATAATGCATTATCTGGATTATAAAGTATTAATGGAACAAATGTTAAAGTACGAATAGCAATCATGATAGTGTCAAGAACAATCTGAAACATTAAGTAGCTATTAAAATGTTCTAGATTGATAATAGTATTTCTATAGCATACTCTTACTTTCAATTTAACAAATAAAAATGCGCTAGCAACCAACTGAACAATTAATGACGACAATTCAATAATACAGGACAGAACAACTGCCCAAACTGCAAACATATAATAAGCTGGTAATTCTTCAGTTGTTGATAAAACGTAGAGCCATATGTATCCAAATATTGTAGACATCACACAACATATAGGAACCCTGAAAAAAGATTTACATATAATGTCTCTTTATCAAATCTAAATGATCATCAGTTTTTTAACAAATTATCTTTAAAGACTAACGTCATCCATAATAGATTAACAACTTGGGCCCAATTATGTTCTGCTGTATTAGTTAAGCATGCTTTCATAAATGGTTCTCGAGATAAGAACAAGATCATCGACTCCAACAACAGGAGCCTCACATTTATAACACCCAGAACTGCTTGACCAACATGTCGAACAACAAATGCATTCAAAACAAATGTAACACCACGACATAGTATCTATAAATAAAATGGAGATCATTTAATTGCTTTTCGAACATAGCTTAGCATAAAACAACTAAGTAAATAAATCGCCATGATTACGATTTGTAAATATGACACTAATTTTTTTATTGAATCTGAAATGACAGTCACTATGAAATAACATGTCGTATTGGTAGGATAAGAGTGATAAGATTTGCTATGTTAGCAAAATACCTGAAATATAATATTGAAGGAAGCATTTTCCAAGCTGCTTTTCAAAATGTTTTGAGACATTTTTATAGACCGTACGAGGATACAAAATCTTTCGAGATTCCCGCCGAAAGGGGTGTCAATGAAATTTCAAGGTTATGAGAACGCTTGAATAGTTCCTAAAACATCGAGTCAATCATTTTCTTCGAAATGTCGTTCGTGCTCCCGACTGACCGAAATGTAGCAAATACAAAAGCCAAGAATTTCCTCATACTGCATCTAACAGTTTTCATGACGTAATTGCGGTGCGATTTCCTACATATATATACACATATCCCGAGTACCTAGTAATTCTCTATCACGCTTCATCTATTTGGTCTAGGGAGAAAACGTTTTCAAAACAAAAATCTCATCCTAAATCCTAATTCCTAACCTAAAGGACAGTATGTAAAAGATATATGTATACGTGCAGTCCTTTGAGATATACAGGACTAGGTTAGGTTTCGTGAACAGATTATACATACAGGTATGCAAGCACAATCGGAAAGCAGACGACAAGACCGAGCATAGATAATACAATAGTAAACTTACGTTGGTGGAGTGATGTCATTGCGTAAGAATGTACACATGTTTCCGACCTTTGCGTGATAATTTCGTCCATGTGGGTGACAAATATACAAAATTTTAAATGAAAATTTTAATGATACATACCGCAACCAATTTATTAACGTTAAATTGTTAAGAAACTACAATGTTGTGGTTATCTTTTGCTCAAAGAATCTTTCATTTCATTCGATGATGTGATTAATGCAGCATTTAAGATAAAGACGTCGATACCTGAAAATGTTAACACGTTAAGCAAACATTTTACTAATCAAAAATGTTTCATAAAGAAGATTCTGAGGAAGAAACCGCAAACGCAAGAAATGTTTTTCTCACATCGCTTATTGTAAGTGTACGAAATTTTATTTACAATTAACAGTAGCTATCATTGCCGTCGTATATAAAAAAAATAAACTTCATAATTGTTGTACTAGTTTTCCATAACGATTAAAAGTAGTTTGTTATCTAGTGTTCCGACTTTGATAAACATGATCTGCATGGTAGCTGTGCGTACTCGATTCCATAATTGATTAGATTATAGGTAAACGACTTTAAAATAGATCGAGAGCAGACTATAGTAGAAATAATAATCGCTTAAGATCTAAATCCTAAATAATCTGGGTTATTTACTATACCATTCAAATGTTGTCATAATAATTTTACATACACGACAGTCAGGTGCTGTCGCTGGAATCGTTTGTGATTTCACATTTTTTCCACTGGACACGCTCAAAACACGTTTACAAAGTCAGCATGGTTTTCTTCAATCTGGCGGATTTAAACGAGTCTATCAAGGGCTGGCCCCTGTAATGATAGGATCTGCTCCATCGGGTAAATTTTAATTATATAAACCGCATACAAAAGTTTACATATGTCTTAATTACTTTGAATATTTGCAAATATACAATGCATATCTTCGACCGTATTGAAACCCGACGATTTTGCGTAGATCGCTTAGCAAGTTTATAGAATGTACACTTTTGCCTTTAATTATTTGTGTATTCTAAATTAACAACGATCATTTTTCACTAATCGATGCATTATTTTTAGCTGCGGTATTTTTTGTGACTTACGATGGATTGAAAGAAATTTTTCAACCCCATATACCCCACCAGTATCACTCGTTTATACATATGGTCGCCGCGGCATTGGGAGAAACGGTGAGACATTTTATTTTTGAATTGTGTATCTGTATACTTGGATTTTTTAAAAAGTATCGATCAATTTGTATAATTTAAATACGCAGAGATTTCGCTAACAGGGCGCGTGTCTAATTCGAGTACCAGTAGAGGTAGTGAAACAAAGGAAACAAGCGCTTTTACGTGATGAACATAGATTACCATTAAGAACTTTATATCGTGGATACGGTAGTACCGTTCTTCGTGATTTGCCATTTGGCTTAATTCAAATGCCGCTATGGGAATATTTAAAACTTTATTGGAAGAAACGCCAGGGTCGAGACTGTACGCCAATAGAGGGTGCCATTTGCGGATCTTTGTCAGGTAATAAGAAACTTTGTCCTATTCAAAATCACGATGGATTAAATGGCAAGTTATGATTGCACACAATAAGATATTTATCTAAGCACTAATTTTCAAGTGGCTATATCCGCGGCTATAACGACTCCCCTAGACGTCGCGAAAACTAGAATAATGTTGTCAAATACGTCTGCGGAAAAAGAGGAAGTAAAAATCTCTATAATGTTGAAGGAAGTTTACAGAGCATGTGGTGTTAAAGGGTATACCGTTAATGATTTTGTTGGATTGATATTAATATTTTCCATATAATAATTATTGACATCACACTTTCAGACTTTTCGCAGGTTTCCTTCCCAGGGTGGTTGGTTTTACAATTAGCGGATTTGTATTTTTTGGTATTTATGAGAAAGTTCGAGAAATTTGTATAACATCGCTACCATCGTAATATTGCAAATAATTGAGCAATAAACAGTTTACATATCAGTGTAGCAATTTTTGTTGCATACAAAATATTGTATAGCTGAGAATATTACAATGAATTTGGATGATGAAGAAATTATTGAAAGACAGTTTTATAATGAAAGGTAAGATCAGTATAATAAAATGTATTAATTGTTTGGCTGCTTAAACAATGATATTAATTATTGCAGTACTCTGGCATCAAGGTTTCTATCTTAATAAATTCTCTTGCACAGCACAAAGATATTAAACAAGTACTACAGATTATTGGTAATAACTTTGGATCAATTTTGCCTTTCTATTAAATCTAAATGATTAAGACTTATATTTTGAAATCACATTCCTACATTAGATTATAAATACATAAACTTTATCGATAGTTAATTATTTTGGATATACATATAGACATCATAACAAAATGAAAGCAATATTTAAAAAAGTAAAAAATATATTTCAAAATATATTCAAGCTATCTAAATATAGTGATATCTTTACACGTTTATGAAATAATGTATCAAAATTCGTTATACAATGTGCACTTACTCGAAATTAGTAACAAAACTTAAAACTATCATTCTTACTTCCAATATTAGCAGCATCTAGAATGTTTCTTCATTGGCACTGTAGAAGTTAAGAGACATGCGTCGTGTGTTCTTTTAACAGGATTGGTTGCCGCAAAGTCTTGCACAATTGCATCAAACAATTCACCTACAAAATTAACTAATTAATACTATATTGATCATAATATTACAATCTTAAAATTGATTCCTACCAATATTTTCTCCGGTCTTACTTGATGTCATATAGAATTTAGCTCTTATGCTCGTAGCATAATTATTTATAGCTCCCATATCCAAAAATTGAACCTCATAGAGATTAAGGAGATCCATTTTCGTTGCACAAATGTATATTTTACACGAGTCTTCATATTTTCTGAGTTCCCTGATCCAAAATTTTGCCCTCTGAAAGGTAACTGCTCTTGTAACATCAAAACAAACTATAGCAGCTTGAGCACCACGATAATACATCCTAGTCATTGCCTCAAATCTATAAAAATATGAAGTTTCTAATAAAACAGTATTTTAATAACTACAAATATCATCTTGTGATTTTTCAGTTTTCATAGAGCTATGGAAACTATTTACCTTTCGCTACCTGCTGTATCCCATATTCCCAGTTTGATCGAAACTCCATTACATATTACTGTCTTAGATAAAAATGCAGCGCCTATTGTCTAGGGAAAATGGAACTGAGTTAATTTGTTTTGATATTCATCTTCTACATGACTTTAACCGCACATTTTAATGATTTTATCTTAGTTAGCTAAACTAAAATTAATACAGTAAATTATAAAGTGGATTATTACGAATTTCTACAAAATTGCAATACATTTGAAAACCAATCAATTTCCTACACATTTAACGTCAAATTATTTCAACATATACGGAATCAAATCATTTAATTAAGCATTAACAAATCTATAAATAAACAAAACAGTACACTGTACTTACATTTCTATAGCGGACTTCCTCAGTAAATATTTCATGTATATAACGTGTCACAAGAGATGTTTTTCCTACATCTTTGTCACCTATTAAAACCGTTTTAAAATCAACATTGTCCATACTTCATTGATTGAAAGTACAATATTCTATCTTTATCACAATCATTTGTGCGAGGCTTGATAACTGCATATCGCTCAATGATCCGCTTTATTTACTCTAATGACTGTTAATTGCTGAGTGCTCGTTCTTCTAATCTTTCTTAGAAATTGTATACATACACGGCAGCGTGATAATGAACTACATTAGTCATTGATGTAACGAGTTCCACTTACTACTAAACGTATTGTACATCCGCAGGAAAATGACACAAACTATAGATAGCGTAGTATACAAACACTGCTGTTGTGCAGTGTTCCGCTTAAAAGGAATCGCTGAATCAGGCAAGCGACTCATCAGTTTTACATTCTATAGAAAAACCATCCGTAGCAGGCAGTTCTCCGAAAAGCCATTACTTTACTAAAGTTTTATCTTTTTATTTTGTTATGACCTACAGCTTCATACAAATGTTAGGCCATTATCGCATTCATAGTCAAAAAGTCATTGGGAACCGCGTCATTTCGATCGTAACGTGTGTACGCGGCAACACGTAGCTTTTGGGTGGGATTAGGGGAGTTTGGTTGGTTCGGATGCCCGTGGAACACAAAAGTGTTCTGCTTGTAAAAATTAACTAGTTACACAAAAATCGTCTTTAAAACTTTATTTCCTGGATAGCGATGTTATCTCCAAGCCTTCGAAATAAAGTCTGCCCGTATTTTTCCGAGGAATCGAAAGCGTCCTCTAGCTGGATGTCGATTCGTAGGATGACCAGTCTTCCGGTTGCAGATTCATGGTTTGTCGGTGCGCACGCGGGAGTCGAGCGCGCAGGGGTAAAAAGCCCATCAAAACGAACGGAATAGGGGTATGCCGCGCGCGAAGATTTCGGCTCGAGGACAGAGTGAGAGAAAAGTCCCTATCTAACGTTTTTAGAACTTAATTTGATGAATGTCACGGAAAATAATTACATTCTATTCATATATTTTTCTGTCGACACTTTATAATGATTTTCAATAAATACCTTGTATCATACATTATGATTGTATACAGAATTTCGAATCTTTACTGCAAAATATCTTTCTAATATTGAAAATAAATATTCCAACAATGATCAAACTAGAAACTAGTCAATATTTTTCATGGTAATAACGAAGATTTTTGTTATCATAGTTGTTCAGTTTCACTTGGCTTTCCCTTGTGCAGCAACTGCAGCAATCGCAGCCTTCACAGTTTCCTCGTCGCCCAAGAATTTCATGGACACAACAGGCTTAAAGTTTTCATCTAATTCATAAACAAATGGAATACCGGTTGGTAAGTTTAAGCCCATGATCTGATCGTTGCTCATTTCTGAAAGAAAAATATCATTTGTTTTATAATCCCCATAAATGTTATAATATGTTCAATGCGTGTAAATTCTTACGGTCTAAATGCTTCACAATGCCACGCAAACTATTTCCGTGAGCAGCAATGATGATTTTCTTTCCTTCCTTTAGTTGCGGAATAATCGTATTATTCCAATACGGCAATGTTCTTTCAATCGTCAGTTTCAAAGACTCAAATTTAGGAAACTCTTCTTCTTTCAGTTCACCGGCATACCTTTGGTCTTTTACTATCGTATCATAGTATTTATGATCTTTCTCCATCGGGGGAGGAGGTATATCAAACGATCTCCTCCAGATTTGTACTTGTTCCTCGCCATATTTTGCAGCCGTTTCCGCTTTATTCATTCCAGTTAAACCACCGTAGTGACGTTCATTTAAACGCCAAGTCTTATTAACAGGAATGTTTTCTTGGTTAGATTCTTTCAGAATAGACTTCAGAGTTTCTTGTGCTCTAGTCAGCACCGACGTATGAGCAACATCGAATGTCAATCCAGCTTCCTTCACCGCTTTACCCGCGGACACCGCTTCAGTTTTACCTAGAATCAAAAATACGCATTGTTAATCGCGTAATTTTGTTGGTTACGTGTTTACATCGATTGTCTCTTAAATAAGTGTGCAGAATTGAAAATTCTGTAAATAAATATCGTTCTCAAAATATAAAGGCCAGTACGATCGCATGTTCCTAAAAAACAAATGCTTAGGAAAACAATTTTTCCGGCAGTGGTTGCATTCGGGAAAGTTTTGTAACCAATTTATTTGATAACCAATGTTTGTGGATATAATACTTGACTGTGCCGATGCATAATATCTATAGAAATATTTTGGTTAAAGGAGCCTAACGTTTCATGACATTTTGCAAGATCGACCTTTTGCCCTTGAAGAATCCTCTTCACACGTTCATAATCGCGATAACACTTACCCTTGTCAGACAAATTAGCATCGTACCATCCGCAGAATAAGTTCAACTTATTCCACTCGCTCTCGCCGTGGCGGACCATAACGATCGTGTATTTCGACATTTTTCTATCACAAGAGCTAATACTGTTTAAACGAGAAGCTCGAACCACGAACAATGATCTTTCGATGCTTTTGCACAACTGTTTCAGCCACGAGCCCCCACCACCTGTCGCTACCATCTGATACTGCGAGCGCCTTATTTAAAATTTCACTCCAACCCATGTTACAGACTGCACGAGACGCGAAATTCTAATGTTTCGTCTGAGCTGGAATCTAAGCGACCTTGCGGAGAAAAAGCTGAAGCTTAATTCGAGGTCCGTGCAGCGCCAATCGGTACAGTGGCAAAACGCTCGAACAACTCTCCAAATAAGCAACAGTCGGTTTTGGCTAAAACTTTCAGCGTTTTGCCGCTGCACCAATTAGCGCTGTCGAGACCCCCAGATGAGCTTTCGCGTTTCTCCACGAGAGACGACACCATCGCATATTATGTATACAGGCTCGCCAAAGAACATCAATTATTGTCAAATTAGAGCACGAAACAATAAACCAAGGGCACAGAATTGTCTAGTACGTAGCACTGCATCGATATCGAGTGAAAAAAAAACAGACGATAACACCGCGACATGTAATTAATTAACGAAACAGTTGACGAATATTCATAAAACAATTAATTATATTAAACAATATTATCGTTTCGTTTCTTATATAATTAATGTTTTTCAGCGACCCATCGTTCCGTGACAGACTCGTAATCCCGTGGTATCGATTAACGATAAATTATATTAACAAATTCAACAATAATCTACGATGAAGAAACTGGCTCGCCCGTACATTCGACATTGCTGCATTACTGTATTCGATTCTCCAACGTCGGCGAATCGTCCGAGCTCCTTAAAACGAAATAGAAAATTCCACCGTCGTGAATTCACCCTCGTGACTCGCAGTCGCACAGTTGTTACGGCGCATCAACGCGCCCCGTTCATTGGTAAAAACACGATTCGCTGATCCACTATTCCCAGACAATGGTCGTTCGAATACCGTTTGGAACGGTCGCAGTAAACAGCGGTAACAACCGGATCCGTGGGGGGCGGCAGCAACGATAACATTCGAACTTTTTCTTTTAATTATTGATCAGATCGGCGGTTTCGTCGTGCAAATAGGGGTTTTTACGTTGGCCGGGCGAAACACAGATCGGCCGGGGCACGAAACGTGATTCGTGGGGTTCCGACGCCGATTATCGTTCCGGGGCTACTTTTATTAACGCGCGTAACAGTATCGTGAAAGGCGGAGAGAGAGAGCGCGTTCCGGGTCTACGGCGCATAAAGCGTTCTTTTCCCCGATCGGTCCCTACCCCCCGCCGGTCGAGCGTGCCATTTGGCTTTTCACCGTTCAAGTAGAGTCAAGGGGAAGCTAAAGCCGGCCAACCCCGGGGAGAAGCTTTACCGGCGGCGCCGTATAATGCCCGCGCGAACGACGCTATGCAAATAAATACGGCGGCGACGTGAATGCGGGGAAAAGTAAAGCGCGGAATAAATTGTAACGGCGACGGACGCGGACCGCGCCGCGACATCGAATTATGAATGACACGGTTCCGCGCGAACCCACGGACCGTAGCCGTTCTAAACTGCGGGCAAGCAGGGAAACACGGCCGCGAACGGAAGTCGATCGGCTCCGAGCTGCGAACTTTCGCAAACTATTATATATTTCTATATATATTTCTCGAAAACTAACATATTAGCTATTTTTATATTAATTCCCTGATAAGGCACTATCACGGCTCGTGTACTCAATTTTTCTCAGATTTTTTGCTCGATTGCAACATTGTCAACAAAAATTGTTCAACCCTGAAAATGCGAATTAAGAGAGCAAAAAAGAAATGGTAACGGGCGGTATATATAGCGAAATGTTTCCAGTAGCAAGCGGATAAGCGGTTCGCGAAATCTGCGCGGTCCGCAAAGGGTTAACGTCGTCGTGAGATTATCGCGAGCGCCAGCGTATTCTTTTCCCATCGGGTTAGACGTCGTCGGACGCGCGTGCATAACGAGATAAATCTGGTCGATAGAACAAGGGGGGCGCCGCCGCAAAGTACTAATGATACAATGCCGCCCCTGCCTTCTGTTTCGAGTATTTCAGGGCGGCTAGAACGAAGTTGTGGTTACACGAACTGAATCCTTGCTAGCGAAGTTATCGCGAGTTTCCTTATCAGTAGATTAGTATCCAATTAGCGAGACATTTAATAGCCCGGCTCGCGCTAATTGCAACTTCCCGGCTTTTCTAGTTGAGCCGAGAACTATCCTTAGCATCTTACCAGCCCACTCTTCGCGTTCCGTTGATGAGTCGGAAGCTTATAATGTTCAATGTTTCGTCTATATTTCAGACGCAGTTGCATCAACCGCATGCACCGCGATTCCATCCGCTCCGTCGTTGATAAGCGACTCCAATGATTTCCCCGGTAGAAGGAGACGACGACTGCTTTTCGTATGCCTCTTCTTATTTTATTTTCATTTTTAGATTGCGACAACTGGAGCGCGTCTGTGAGGCGTTTATGACGATGGTGGTCTTTAATTTTTTAGGATTCTCCTTTTTTTTTTAATTCCGCGTCCTGTTATCAATACTCGAAAACGATTCAGACTATTTGAGAGATAACGTTTAAAAACAATATCAATTTAAAACAATTGATTTCCTTCTAAGAAATCATTGCACTCGATAAAGTTCCAGCGATAATGAAACAATCAACGTCTCTTCTCGATTTGAAACAGTATCCCCTTTAACAACAAAACGTCCGCGTCCCTCCCATTAGTTCCCATTCCGCATCTTTTTATTTGCCGTGAATCAGCTTCACTTCGCACGTGTTCCGAGCAAACACCGGCCATTACCGTAACCGTGAATCACATACGACAAACGGGACAGCAGCGAACCTAATTCTATCAGCCGCAAATTCATGGCGGTGGACGCAACGAAGAGCAAACGTTGTGTCCGCGGAGCCGCCGACGACGAGGCGAACGAACGAAACGACCGAACAGCCGGAGTGTCGGGCGCGACCGGTCGCCGCTGGAAAAATCTCGGAAATCTGATCGCGGCGAAGGATCGGTCAAGTTTTTAAAACACCCTTGCGGCGAGAAAGCGGATACGGCCGATAACTTGATTCCCGAAGCGGAATTAACCGTTTCTCCGTGACGCGAACGCCGGCCGACAACACCCCCGGTAGCGCGCGGCCCTTCTCGCGCGACCGGTCTCGAAAACAGGAGAACGCCCGAGCACCGTTTCGGGAATTCCTTTTTTTTCCCGTGGATCGGAGAACGCGGGGAACCGAATTGGCGTCGAAAATTCCTTTTTTTCGCCGGGCGTGCAATGGGTTCGCCGCGGCTATATGCATGTATGTACGTGCTTTCAATTCTGAAAGGCCGCGGCGGTGCCGGGACCGGGACAGAGGGAACGCCGCGGAAAAAAAATATGAATGTAAAACGAATGATCGCGCATCGCCGCTGCCTGGAATGATTCGATAACGATGACCGGGGCTGTAAATCAAACGGAGCACGGAGCCAGTGATGCGTCGACTGTTTCGAGTGCATCGCATCAGCGGGATGCGAGGGGGCCGCGAGCCGCGCCGCGCCGGTACACTAGCTTGTAATATAATCACCCGGGCCCAAATGTTTGAAACTGTGAGCTTAAAACGGTGTACATATATATAGATCGAGCTCCACGTAGAGATAGCCGTTGCCGTGGCGCAGGGCTATATTGACCCTGACGCAAGCTTACCAAGTTTGCCAAAAGCGTCCCTTCCGCCCGTGGTCGCTTCTGTTAATTTCATTCGCACTGCGAGTTCGCCAGCGACTTCGGCTCCTCTCTCTCTCTCTCTCTCTCTCTCTCCGCTGCGTTCCGCGAATTTAACGGTTAATTTATCGATAGCATTGATCGCATCTGCACCAGCTTCGTGCACCGTCTCGCAAACCGGAAAAACATTCCGCGACCCCCCGCGCACCACCTTGCCCGACTGCCGGCCGTAAAAGGGCCAATGGTCAAACGGACACCGTCGCCGATTGTCGACAGTTGTTAAAACGTGTTTCGAAACTGGAATCACCTTGTTTTCTTTATAAGTTCTACGACTGCGAGAACTATGCATGTACCGTTTAACGATAGAATTACCGAACTGTCGACGAGAGTAATGTATATTGTTTTATAAGAATGATGAAGTTGGATTTACTTGAACTTTTTTCAATTTCTACGATAATGTGTGCTTGGACGAAGAAGTATTTATATTTTTATAATGTTAAAAATTATGAGAGAAAAAATCAGGAAGCTCGCACTTTTACTGGCTCGGTAGTTCTAGCGTTAACGCGTTCGTTTTACATTAACAAATACTATTTAACATTCGTCAATTAACTAATAATATAAATTGAACAAAGGATTCGACGATATAGTAATCAGATCCCTCGGATTCCTCGTTGATCGACGGTCGCGGGTCGCAATAACGCTCCCTCTCGTCGAATACAATTTCTGGTCGATCGTATCTGTTCCTCCGTTCCTTTTTCTCACGTCCCTACTTTTTTCACTTTCCGGTCTCGCCTTTTTGACCGACTGCTTCGAAATTAACTGATTTCCATGCGAAACGCGGGTAAAAGTAAACCCGCTCGCCTGTGCTGGAATCATTGTCACAGAAGTTCCACCGTGCGCGACGGAAGTTTTATTCGGTACAAACGTCCCTCTCAACCGTTTCATCGAGTTATCCTTTCGACTGGCGTAAGCCCGCTACCACGGTAATACGTGTGCCGCGGCACCTGGCCGGATATTATCCTCTGTACGGAAACGTGTTTTGATATTAGGTTGAGGAGAAAGAAATCCATTATT
>NC_135774.1:28858929-28872762 GCF_028453695.1 Augochlora pura | reverse complement strand
AATCAATCCGTTCGAGTGTCCAAGAATCGGCCAGTAAAAAAAGGGGGAAGATCGATTCAGAATCGGTCGACCATAATAGAAAGACGTCGAGGCGGTCGTCGGATATTAATTTTCGGGAATGACACGGTCCGCTCGATAAAACTTCACGTCGCGCCGTTAACAAAGTTTTCTTTCGATTACACGGGGACAAGGGAAGAATCTCGAGTCCCATTCCGTCGTGTCACGATGTCTTCCGGCATCGTCGCTCTATGTTTGTCTTCGGCTAAGGACGGCGGGGTGCCCCGGCTTCGTGCCGCCGATGCTATTATTATTTCTTCACGAAACATTGAGCAGAACGCGCGCGCGCGCGCGGTCGCACGGTCGCGATTGCCCTTGGTAGAATAGCCGGCCGGCGACGAAGGGTCAGCCTCTCGATCTTTTTTTTCTTCCACCCTCCGGTGTTATAGAAATTTCACGGCGCATTGGAGCGCCTCAAGGGCTCCGCGAATCGCTGCTAACTTTGGCCGATGTTCCGAATTATGATTCCCTTGACCACGGGGGATCGGTATATTTGTGTACCGCCGCGGACCGTTTCCTACCCCCTTCTTCCATTATTCACGATCCCCGATCTCTATTCTTTCATACGTTCGCGTTTCTTTCTTTCACTGTGTTGTGCAACAATTTTCTTGCGTTGCTTCACCCCTTGCACTACGATTCCTTTCACGCTGAGTTGATCAGAACTTATTTGTCCTTAATATTGTTAATAATATTAATAATTATAATAATAATTTTTGTTTATTTTTATTGTCTTTATGTACTTTTGTTTCGATAATTTGATTACAGAAATAATTTATTTTTATTTCGACGTCGTACACGAAGCTGTCTACATTGTTGTGAAATTAAGATTATAAATACCTAAAATAAAACAGTGAATATTATAAAAATAAGTATATTATTAAGAAGAAATGTATTACTGAAAGTTAGTATATCATTAAGGAGAAGTATATTACTAGAAATAAGTGTACTATTAAGAAGAAATATATTACTAAAAGTAAGTATATTACTAAAAATAAATATAGTATTAAAAATAAGTATTGTATATCATTAAGAATAGGTATATTACTAAAAATAAGTACAATAATTAAGAATAAGTATATCACCAAAAACAACTAAATTCGTCCCCTAAAACTCCAAAGAACAAAACAAGCCACAACCTCGTCATCGAAAACGTCATCGCAAAATAATTGGAGAAATGGATTGAAGCTGAGTAAAAATCAGAGACGATCCACAAAGAAGAGATAACGTAATCGTGTTCCTCGGGAGAGCGGCACCAAGGACACACGCGACGAAGTACTCGAAAGTGATTGCATTAAGGTCGGCTAGCGAGAAATAAATTTCCTTCGTTGCATGCGATAATTGCGCAAAAAATCAGGACGGTTTTATCACCGGTTGAATAATATTCCTTGTTAGTGCGATTTAGAGTGGGTGGAGCCACTCGGGGAGTACCCGGGCAATTAGGTTATACCTACAGAGCACAAAAATGAAAGAGTAAGAGAGTAAGAGAGAGCTGGAGTAAGAGAGACAGAGACAGAGACAGACAGAACGAGAGAGCGAGAGAAAATGAGAGAATAAGATAGTAAGAGAGAGAGAGAGAGAGAGAGAAAATGAGAGAGTAAGATAGTAAAAGAGAGAGAGAGAGAGAGAATGGGAGAGTAAAAAAGGGAGAGTGAGAGAGAGAATGAGAGAGTAAAAGAGAGAGAGAGAGAATGGGAGAGTAAAAAAGAGAGAGTGAGAGAGAGAATGAGAGAGTAAGAAAAGAGAGAGAGAGAGAAAATGGAAGAGTAAGAGAGAGAGAGAGAGAGGAAGGGAGGGAGAGAGTGTAAGTGAGAGAGTGAGAGAATGAGTGAACGAGCGAGAGAGAGAGAGAGAGAGGGAGAGGGGATGACAGAGGGAGATAGAGCGTGAGAGAGGGGAGGGAGAGAGAGTGAACCCATTAGCAAAGGTGGAGTCTTCCGGCCGTATGGAATTATTCTCTTGGGCATTTCTTAACTAAACGGATTATCTAAAGCTATCGTTGGAGAGGCCCGGTCCGTCCGTCCGTCCGGCCGGCCGGCGGCGATCGTCGATTATTGATCCGGTGACCGGTATTACACAGTGTGACGGGGAGTGAAAATCGCGCGCGTGACATTTAGACAACGGCCGTCCCAGAGAAGCCCCCGGAATATGAGCAGAGAGAGAGAGGCGCGGCGTCTTCTTTGTCCCGTGACCGACGTTTAATTAAGTCCGCCCCCGAAAATAGGATCTCGCGCGTCCCGTCTCATTGTTCGTGGCAATTAATCGATGAATGCGGGAAATTTAATTAAACGTAAACAACCCGAACCACGAAACTGTGTTTATAACAGGAAGAACGATATCCTCTCCAACCCCCCGCCCCCTTTGGTCGACGCTCTCGTTTAGGCTGAACTTGAAATCGTATGTCTCCGCAACGTTCGAATACTTTTTACCGTTCGCCGATTTACATTGCCGACGTTTGCAAGAAATTTCGTTTCCCTGCGCTGCAGATGCAAATTTAATTTCAACAAACTCTCGGTTCGATAGTGGATGATAATAGTTCGTTGTTAGGGTTAAAAATGGTAGTATTAATAACGATGATTCAATGGAGGAATTATTAATGTTAGTAACGTGAAAATATTAATAATCAATTGGTAAAAGAATATTAAATATTAACGATCAATTAATATTTTCTGTTAGAGTTTATATTAGAAGAATTATAAGCTCATATATAAAATCATAAGAGATACTATTTAATTACGTTCATCAAAATTATGAAGAATAAGAGGCGAGTATATCTGGATTTTATCCTCGTATAAAATAAAATATTGAATCGTTCCTTTATAAAATGGAAGAATAAAAAATGAAATATATAGAAATTAGCAAAAATGTTATTTGTAAATTAACCTTAACATAAATGCTTTCGACGTACAGAAGAGATTGTCCTTTTTTTTTTTATCCACATTCAGTGTCCCGAATATACGAAAGACGACCTAAACGGTTTGAAAAAAACAGGGCATGATCGTACAAAGGCTTTTAATTGGTTGGGAGTTCGGCAGTGCGCTGTCAGTCACTCTTGATGCCGATTCCACGGTAACAATTATTTTGTAGTGCGGAAAATGCATACCTATACATACGCCACATATCTATATAAAAAAAGAAGAGAGAACGATGGTATTGTAATCGAAAAAAAAAAAATCAAAAAACAGTGGAACCGTTGGCAGAATAAAAAAAAGGGGTAAAGGGATGATGGCGTGATAGAAAAATCGCTTGGAAATTGCTAGTGTAAAAACCGCTCTAACACTTCCGGCTCTTGTTCGCTCGAGAGAGCGTCCCACACCGTTAGTCAATGAAATTTCACCGTGCCTCTATTTAACGAGAACCGGGCCCCTCCGATTGTTACCGCGAGTTTTTAATGAGTTTTTTTTTTAACAGATAGAGCGCACTCGTCGGCCGAAGTGCGCCGGTTATCCGCTTCCCAGGCGTCGCCGGCTAATAGTTTTCAAAATATTAACAATTCAAGCTTCGGACGCGGACGTTTCGCCGAAAATCGAGAGAGAGAGATTTCGTTCGTCGATCGCGCGTTGCACCTGTTCCGTTGTCAGAAAAGAACATGTTGCTGTATTTTATACCTTTACAACCAAATTAAAATAATAGTATTTATTTCATATATAGTATTTATTTCAAGTTTAAAAGCGTGCCGAATTCTTCACCTCTCTACCAGGTCTATTACCTTAACTGGTCATAGGGAATCGCGAACAACGCTGTCATTTTAGAAAAACAGCGCCTGACATAACCTCACATACCTTGACATATCCTGCCATTAAAATACCATCAAAAACATGCGAATTCCGGAGCCCGCGAATCATCCGATCATCGTCGGACGATTTTATCATCGAATCGCGATAAAAACGATAGAATCAAGCCGTCGTTGATTCGACGAGATAACGGGAGACGTCGCAACAACGTCGAATGATACGGGGATGCTTTAAAGCCAATCGATGCTTTTCACCGGAGCAATTTAAAAATCGTAGCGGTACGCAACAAATTTTGTTCGTAATCCCGTGACTGCTCACAGTCATTCACGATTCCTTTTTTTTCTTTTTTTTTTTCGAACCCCCTGCCCCCGACAACGCCGCGCAGTTCGTTACAGCCGAAATTGTCGAAACAGCCGGCACGAAATAAAACCGGGCGCCGTAGCACGTCTACCGATCAAATGTAACGGCGGATCGATAAAAACACTTGTAGCGCTTTTGGAAAATTTGTATTTCCCTCTTTTTCGACGGGATATATATACGTGTATATATACATATATAGAGAGAGAGGGACGAATGATGCTTCCAATATTTGATGCGATTAGAGTGAGTTGTCCGCAGGGAAATTAAGTGTCTGCGCCCGTGGAGAAGATTTCCGGGTAAAGGGAAGTTTTCCTCTCTCGCGTGGGGAGAGGCCCCGTGCACATCGGTCGAGCACATTTTCAATGGAAACTTGGCACACACGTAGAAGATTATGCGCTCGAACGAGCCACGGAATATTAACGGCTGCCGCGCGACGACGTTTGTTTCAACAAATATTAAAATAAGTCTCCGATCCTCTTCGATCTCGTTTGAAACGGATCCTATTAAAATATAGTTAAAAATCACCTAGAACGTGCTACAGAAGCATAACAAATGAATAGATAGAAATGTTATAAGGAAGAACTAATTTGAAAAATTATTGTCCATAAATTATTTTAACATACCACTTATTAGCAATGGCTTCTTTGAAAACTTAATGAACCGTTTAGCTGCTGCATTTTCTTATTAAATATTGTTATAAGTTTGACATTTTCTTATTATATAATTATTATAAGCTTGACATTTATTTATTACATGTTATTATAACCTGGACATTTTTTTTATTAAATATTATTATAACCTCAACATTTTCTTATTAAATATTATTATAACCTCGATACTGTCATATTAAATATTTTTACAGGCTCTGCAATTTTCTCAATAAACCAATAAATTATCAATTCACTTATTTTTATGATCACATAATATTTAAGCTTCCTTTTCAATTTAATGCAATGATTAAACACAAAATTTATTAAAAAGCAATGAAACGCTTTTCTCTTATTTTTATCCCTTTCATTCCGATTCATTATCGAATAGGGAGAATGTAATATCGAGAAATTCGTACATTTGAAGGTTCGCAAGATCAATGGGAAGGGTCTGTTTAGCCCGGGTTGTTTCATATACGATCGCATGGGAAGTTTCAATGAAAAGAGCGATCGTCCAATTCGCGGTCTCCCCTACCCCCTTGTAGGGTAGAGAAAACCCTCGCAATTCAAATTGTCCGTAACCCTCGCATCATCCCCCTGAATCCGCGCTGTTCAAACCGAAGACCCGTGTTTTTCTGCTGGAACACGATTTAATGTAATCTTCTCCGACGAACGTGTTCTATAACCTCGAAGAAGAGAAGAAACAAGCGCGCCGCTGAATTGCCGACGATTTTGCCTTCAAATCGAACGGACGTAATAAAATGTTCCGGTGCACGCCAGACGGAAAACGTCGCCGGATCGGAACGAATGCAGTCCCGTTTACGAAACTATCGAGTCAAATTCACATTAACCCTTTCGATATGGACGCCGAATATAGTTGTGTAATAGAATGTAATAATATTTTATATTAGGTTGGAAACTATGAAACGGGCGTTTTCGTTTAGTCTTTGTACAGCTCCGGCGCCCGTTTCATAGTTTCCATTCTAATACTATCTTTGGAAACTATGAAACGGGCGTTTTCGTTTAGTCTTTGTACAGCTGCGACGCCCGTTTCATAGTTTCCAACCTAATAATGATACTATATGATAATACTGTATGTATAATATATTATATTATATGATAATACTATATAATAATACTGTATGTATAATATATTATATTATATGATAATACTATATAATATACTATATATAATACTATATTCCGCGGCGTCACTTGAACTGAACGGATTGTCGTACCAAAAGGGTTAGAGGCTCGAACGAGGGATGAAAAAACGCGACATTGTATTTCCTATTAAAACGAGAAATAGCAAATTTTTCAGGGATCTTCCATCGTTCTTCGACAGCGTAAAAGTCGTTCCGCTTTCGAGAGCTTGTTTCGAACAGTTTCGACCGGGCGCAACTTGTTTCCGCTCTCCCGTCTCGCGTACGGAAATTTTAATAAATCGCACTCGATCGTTTCGCAGCTAGGCGAAATATATATCGCCTAGAGGGGTACTCGATTATTTCACGTTCGAGTGTGTGCGCCGAACAAGCCGAAAACACGCGCGATCGGGGGATGGTAACACACGCGAAACAGTTCCCGGTCCGTGCTCGAATAGCTCCGTACGCAAATATCGGATTCTGTTTAGCGCATGAATAAATCACTTAAGCTAATGTCACTATTAGAGGCCACTTACGTGCATTAGGGATCATCCCCCTCGTAGCACGGGAAACTTCTCGTCACTATTCCGCGGCTCGACATTCTCTGAAGGCTCCTCCAACCGTGAACTGCCAGAGATCTTGATTGAAACATCTTCAAAACTAACCCCCTCGAAAGACGGAAACTAATGCCGGATACCAAAACTAGGGGCGAATTACGTGTAAAGGGAGAACGGGAGAAAGAGGGAGAGAGAGAGGGAGAGGGGAGTGAGAGATGGATCTTCTAGAGCCGCGTTAACATTGATCCAAGAAAATCAAGTACAGAGGGATACCGTCAGTGTGTCAGCCGACGGGCACCAACGAAATTTACAAACGAGAGTTGCCGCTCAGCCAACGATGACTATACCTACCACCCTCGAAATGATCGATAGGCTAGCGTGTACCCTTCTGACCCATATGCGGTGATTGACTGTTTTCCTGAAAAATTTCTGAACGTAAGACAATGCATTTTTCGCTCGATTAAATATGTGTTTCCGATACCATGGATATTTTTATTTGGATTAAATCGTGGTCTATTTTAATTTATATTTTACGGAAATTAATTACGCGTTTTCGATCTCATGCAATCGACGTATGTAATTGTTAACGACAAGATCGGTAGATCGTCGCGTCGCCGGCAACGAAACATTAGAAACGTTCACATGGAAAAATTTACTCGATAATTGACCGCGTCCTTACAATGTAGTAGATTAAATCTATAGGATTCTCAAGAGTGCTTAACCGAACATCTGCATTTTATTACATATTCATGGGGGACTTGCCACCTCGATGCGCAATAACCCGGCTCTCCTCTCCTCTCCTCTCCCCCGCCACGGCTTCAGCAGCTTCCGGGGCGCGACGAGAAAAAAAAATAAATTTTCTAAGTTTGCGGTCCGGCGTGTCGTTTATATGCGCGACAAGGCGGTCGGTGGCGGGCAAAAAAAATTTTTTTAATAACATTTAAAATCGCGGCCGACGAGGGGGGGCGGTTTTATTGCGTGTCCGCCGAACTTTCGTACATGTCTCTGGGCGCCGGTTTTTGTTGCATATTTCCTCGTCTAAATTCAACCGTGGGCCCGCGACCGTCGGGGAACGTTAATGAACGAATTTTTAGTCCGTTACAGAACGCTCGGCGAAATCAAATGTTTGAACGGAGGAGCCGACGCCGATATGAGAATTGTTTATTTTTGCTATTTCTTATTTTTTTTATTTTTTATTGTGTTTCTTCGTGTACCCTATCATGTGTTCATTCGTAATAAAATGTTTATCGTCAAATCTTACACGCGTTCCTTGATTTCGACAGATTTCTCTCGTAAGCAACGAGGGTAAGAATACTTGTGGGACTGACTGTATAACCTCACATTAGTGTACGAAATAAACTAAGTATTATAAACCACATATTAACCCTTTGCACTCGAGTGGCGACTCTTCGGCACCGCTAAAATTGTTCTACCACGTTACGAAATAATTTTTATACTAACAAAGTTTAGATTAAAAAAAAAATTGTTAACTGTAAAACTGTTAATGGGGAATCGTTTCGCCGCCGATAAAAACAGCGCCGCGGTCCATTGATCCGTCATCGATCCCCGCGAACTTTTATCGCGCGCCCCGGTTTGATTAATTAACAACGCTCGACGGGGTAACTCGCGGCGAGAAAGATACGGGGTTCGGCCAGGTTATCGAGCAAACGAAAAATTCGAATATTTTTCGTATTAAAAACGCTTCGCGACCTATCGGCCGAATCTCAAATAGGACAATTTTTTATCTCTGGAGGAAATTCGAGATCGACGATTGTCAATAAACTGACCGGTCATCGTTGTCGAGAGGGTTTTATAACGTCGCCGAGATTGGAATTTTGGAAATGCGACGGCCATTTTGGAAATACGACGGCCATTTTTGAAATTATTTCGTCGATTGCATTATAACATAACCTCTTGTACTATAACAACGAGTCGGACTCGTGACAAAGATTTCATGTAGGATCCACTAAATATAAATATTATTAATTTTTAAATAAAAAAAGTAACAAGTAAATAAAGACAATAAGAAACAAAATTTGTTTGGTCCTATTTGAGAAAATATTAAGAATAAATCAGTGCTAATCAATGGCAGCGTGAGAAGGATCGTATTGCAAAGGGTTAATTCGCGATCCAACGTAAACGAGGCAATTTTTCCTTATACATCAACGATTGTTGCTATCTTCTTATCCGACTCGAAATACCGGCGCATCGTTTCATACGTCTCGGTGCTCGTTTTGCTATAGAAACATATTTGTTGCACGGTTGTTAAGGATCCGTATAATTACATTTCCCAAGCACGTTGCAGCCCCGTGCAACGTAACCAAGCTAATTAACAACTTTCTAACGAAAATGAAAAATACGAGACGCGAAATTATAATTGATACGCGGCTCGATGATGTGCACGCGCCCGGCTTCCTCTGCAAAATACGAATAATTTCGTTCCCATAATACGCACGAAAACTCGCTGATTCGTAAGTTGGTAACGCACAGTTCGGACGAATGAAAATATCGCACAGAGTTTACTAAATATCTCGGCGTTGTTCATGTTTTTCGAAAGAAATTCGGATCCGCCGTTGCCGAAGCTCCCGAACATTAATAATTATATTAATATTATACAAAAGAATAGAAACGAATTTTCTGTTGCTTCTACTTTTGAATCATTAATTTAATACCTTTTACTCGACAACAATGAAATGTATAAAGATAACCGAATACTATTAAACAATTTTATCCAGTATATTCTGTAGGCATGATCGAATGTCATCCATTTCGATCACTATACACTCGCGGCAGGAACAAAACGGCAGTATCGAGTCCCCGAAAACGAACAGGGAAAAGTATTTCGACGAAACAATTCCGCAACCTTCGCCGAAAGGTCGAGAAATTCGGATCAAAATCCTCCGAAAAAAAACTGCGAATCTGCTCTCAGGTATTTCGCTTTTTATTTGTTACGCTTTTAAAATCCCGCGTGGGTTATCAGTGAAGAAATAAATGCTTTAAATAAATTCGGTAAATTTCGACATTAATTTAACGTAGGAAAGATTATTTGGACAAAACTTTCTTATAAATTTGAAAATGTCAAAGAGAGAAATTAAGGAAAATTAAAAGAAATTTAGGACAATAAATATGTATTGTCAAAGTTACGTCAAGATATTGTGAAAGTTATGTCATCAAGATATAGTCAAAGTTATGTCAAGATATTACGAAGGTTATGCCAAGCTATTCTTATGTCAAATTCACAGGTCTCTAATAACTCTTTAACAATGCTTCGAACAACATTTTTCCAACCCAAAAATCTTCTAAAAATTCCTTCAACCATCATCCCCTATTTCAAAATTGTCAGAGATTTTTAGCACGCCCTGTACACGCGACTACCTTTATTTGAGATTCTGCAATTATAAATCTAGTTTGAAAGCAGTCTGCGGTGTAAAGCAAAGTTCGGTACACAATATCCGGCCGGTCTCGGTTTTCTACAGCCAGAAACAGAAACGGCACGGATACGATAAATTCGCGGCGGCAACGCGATACTTGGAGATTCGTTCCCGGCTCATTAGCGGTTTCTCACTCGTCGAGGAATAAAAGAGTCGCAAAGGTGACGGAGGGGAAAGCAGAAATAGAGAAACGCGAGCCGGCGCGGTCAGATTCCGCGTCCGCACAATGATCAGCGGGAACGTACGCTCGCGGCGCGACGCTTTTCATAAATTTCATTCGTCGCTCGTCACGCTGCCGGCACCCATTCCGGCCGAAACTTTTCGGAGACGCGGGGCGGGCCGCGGCAAGAACGGGCGAATGCAAATTTCCGCGACAACTTTAATAGCCCGGATTATAAAATAGATCCGAATTCAAATTGGCGCGAGTGCGTAACCCCCTGTTGAAAATTTAAATCTTCCATTATGGCCTCGTTCGCGGCGAGAGAGGTAAGCTTGTTACCCCCCCACCCCTGCTCAATGGAAGAACGAACAAGGGTCAGAGTCGACGATCTTTCTCCCTGTTTGCCTCTCTCTTTTTCCCCCTTTCTCGGTCCCTTCTGCTTTATCTTTTCCTCTTTCGAGCTCTCTTGACACTGCAACTACCAACGGGGGTTGAAACGAGTTGTGTGAATTTTTATAACCACAGTCATTTTTAGAATATTTTGTTCTGTTTTTAATCTTGTAGACCCTTTTCTAGAATTTTTAAATAATTAATTGTATAAAGCAGTGGGTTTTTTCTTGTTCTATTATTGTACAGTTTATGTAGAAATATCTAGATGAATTATTTCCACCACTGTGGAAGATGGGTAAACTTGTAATTTCAGAAGTTTTTCCTATCATTTTTGTATAATTTAAACATATTTTTAAAAACTATTTTAATAATCTATTTTAACAAATTTACGTTGCACACAGATTGCAAAATGTTACAAAAGCGTTACATCAGAGTTGGAATAAGGGAATAGAAAAATAGCTACCCCTTGTCAGTTTGTTTCCTTCGAATCCTTCTTTGCTCTCTCTTTCTCTCTCGCTCTCTCTACCCATCTATCTCTCTTGTTGTTCTACTTCTCTCTCTATCTATCTATCCCTCTCTTTCTCTCTCTATCTCTCTCTTTCCCTGTTCCCCCAGAAAGGCGGTCGGCGACCGGAGGGGCACGGTAACGACTGTGCAGACTGCATAATAAATCGAAACAATAAATTCCGTGCCCTCCTTTGAGGCGGTATCCCGGAATCTCATAGAGAAATTCCGGTTAATTGCAGTGCTGGTCGGTTAATGGGAGAGTGGATTCGAACAACGTCGTAAGCTACAATTAGCCACAGATTCGGAAATGACGGAGTAAATGGGAAGTTTCGTGGCGAACTGAAACGCCGTAATTCACGGATCAAAGGAACGTAGCGTTCACCGCGCGCCGCATAACAATGTTCGAAGGCTTGGTCGGCGTTGCGCTGGAAGAAAAAAAAAAGAAGAAGCGAGGCCTGCTCTATGGCAGGTGAACCTTTTATGAGCGACCGAATGGCGAACAACAATTTTCGGTTCCACGAACCTGCGACTTTTCCCGCGGCGGACGCGGCCGGGGTTGTTGACCGAACAATGCGCGATTCTTGTCGTAACCCTTTGAACCGAGCCTAAAGGAGCCGGCGCAAATCTAACGAAGGGACTCGAGCTATGTGTCGCCAACGCTCCGCGCTTTATGGCATTTTTCACTGCGAAGCTGAGATCATCTTTCTGGCTTGTGGTGTCTTTATTTTGTGCAACAAAGCGCGTTTTGTGCGACAAAGTGCGTTTTGTTCGACAAAGTGCATTTTATGCGATACCTGTATCCTATGCAGCAAAGTGCATTTTATGCGAAAAAATGCATTTTATACGTGTGGAATTGATTTTCATAACTCCTACCAACAGTTTTATTTTTAATTATAATTTTTTAAATCTGAATGTTGTCAGCGTAAAAATTATTTTGCAACGTGGCGGAACAATTTCAGCGGTGCCGCAGAGTCGCTGCTCGAGTGCAAAGGGTTAACACTTTGCATGCCGTAAGATTATGAACAGCGTTCTAGACGACTCTGCTATTACGGAAACTTGATGAGTTTCTTCTGAACTACGACTTCAGAGGCAGTCGTTTCGCCGTTGCTTCTGACAACTTGTTGCAAATGGAAACGTTGTTGAATAAATCTAGTTGCTCGCGGATATTGTTCGTGGGATTTCTGATTTTCTCTGTTATTCGATGTTTTAGACGATTTCGATATTTTAGATACTTTAGATATTTTAGATATTTTTGACATTTTAAACAATTTAGACATTTTTAGTAGTTTAGACATTTTAGACATTTTATATGATTTACATATTTTAAATATTTTACCCAATTAAAAAATTTTAAACGATTTAGACATTCGTCGTAAAAATCAATAAGGTTTTACACTAATACTTTGCTAAATAAATTTTCTGTTATCGGACCATTAACATTCTCGTGATTATTTAAAATAATTGAAGTTTCTTTACATTTATTTTATTACACCATTTCAAGCAAAAGAGAATCCCTCGAAAAAACTATAAATTTCTTACATACACATATTTAATATTGATTCACATTAATATTATTTTCCTGATCGATCAGTGTGATAACCGCTTTATTTCACAATTATTATGATCCCGTATCAATATCGCAGCAAACACGTTCGACATTAAACGTAGAACTATCTGGAATCGTTCCAACGTCTGCACTTTAATCTTCTACCGTCGACAGTGTCCCATAAACTCTTTTGAGTCTCTTTTCCACTGCTCTCTTCTCCTCTGTAAACAGACGAGCATTCCACCCTTCCACCATTCAACAGACTTACCATGGATCTCATGGTATTTATCAAGAAAATATGACTGAAGTTAACCGCAGAAGGCATCGGCGAATTCGAAAACGTACGTTGAACTATATAACTATGTTGAATCAACGTATGCTGGAAATACGCTTTTGCAAATATTCTTTAACCCTTTGCACTCCGCGCCATCATGGACGTTACCTACCAGCAGCACTTACGAACCTTTATATTATACGTATAGTTTTTTCATACGTATTATTTTATGCCAGAAATTGGCATAAAAAGCCAAAAATTGATATTGAAAGCCAAAAATTGCCATAAAAGGCCAAAAAGCCAAAAATTGGCATAAAAAGTCGAAAATTGACCTAAAAGCCAAAAATTAGCATAAAAAGCTAAAAATTGACATAAAAGCCAAAAATTGGTATAAAAAGCAAAAAAGCCAAAAATTGGCATAAAAGGGCAAAAAGCCAAGAATTGGCATAAAAAGAGAAAGGGTTGAAATTTCTTATACGTTCCATCTGCTCCTTAGTGATTTTTTATACTTCATTATTAGAATCTGTCGATAGTAATGATCTCTTAAAACAACAAAAAATATTCCCGAAAAATATGACAAATTATTCCTTCTTTTGTCAATAATTTGTGCTTCAATATCTTCTATTAAATATTAAACAATAATAGTAATAACATCAATAGTAATAATAATAAATATAGCAACATAAATAATATTAATAAAAACGACAATAACAGAAATAATAATTCCTTAACTATAACATAACTCGTCGACACATTCGACCAATAATTCGATACAAAAGATTCGATCAAAGATCACGTCGGCCGTACGCAAACGCGATCAAGTTACCGGCCGCATAAAAATGCAACGATCACCCTAGAAAATAGATCGCCGTCTTTTTAACGTCGTTACCCGCCGCGACATTTCGCTCCGGACGAAAATGTTCCTCGTAGAAAATCAAAGGTGCACTCCGCCTTTGTCGACGCGCGTATAATTCTATTATACCGCGCGCACATGTTTTCGCTGAAATTTTCGCGGCGCGCGCGCGCGCTCG